>NC_071262.1:24470301-24627801 GCF_023375685.1 Ictalurus furcatus | reverse complement strand
TCCATCAATGTTAAAGAAACCTCTCATCAATTACACACTTTTATTAAAATATGTGTTCATGGAGTAGCTATTGAAGTCCGTGTATAGGTTGTGATACCATGTTAGAACATTCATATTAATGTATGCTATAGGAAATAAACAAAGACCTTCTGACGAATCAGATTTGAGAATTCAACAGCTCTGTGATCTATATGGGTTTTCACCCAATTTCTCTTCTAATTTGGCCATTTGCCAGTTTGAGTTCTGCATGAAAACTGGCGGCTTTAGGGAAAACAAACCACCCAAATATCAGGTACAAACTGATATGAAATAAATGCCAAACAAATTCCACACAGCTCTTTACCAGTTAACCTTGGCAAGGTTCTTCTCACCTTTAAATAAATATAGAAATTAGCTTAATTAATAAACAAATAAATAAAATAGCAGCCATTCTTTACACTTGTCTGGCCTCGCTATTTTATTCACTGTCTGAATAATGGGTGTATTACTTTATTCCATTTAAAACCATCATGTATGCAGCTATGAACTATAAAACTGATCTGGATTGAAATTCTTTTTACTTTTTCTTCAACTGGCAAATAATTTTGCTTCTAATACAGAATGTTCAAAATAAGAAAACTGTCAGTACAACAAAACTACGTCAAGCATGAAATTAGTCAAATATATATCTAGATTTTATCTCGTAATAAGAAATATAATACAAGTTACTGTAGATAAATATAAATTAGCTGGCTATTAATCCATACATTTAATTATTTCCTGGTGTATTAAGGATGAAGAATTTGTGCGTGTATTAATTCATTAAGTAAACATTAGCTAGATATGAATGCACATTTTATATACAAAGATTTTATTTGTGGGCCTTGTAGTTATATCCTTATATTCAAGAAATGTTCACTTTTTCTAGAAGGTAGGTCATGTGTAAGACATATATAGTAGTCGCTGTGTCCGTAAACAATGTTAGCATATCTGTCAAAGAATAAAACCAGACAGAAGATGGTGTACTCACAGTTTTATTGGTTATATATAGCAACTCTAACAACCTGCACAATCAAAGTTGATATCAATGGTAAAATGTTTACATTTCACTCTCCTCCATGTTTGTAGTGAACATGGCTGTAATCCGTCTCCGGAGAGACTTGTGGATGCGCTGCGCTCTCAGAAATGTCGGCCAGCGTGACCTTTAGCCGAGCAGGGGATAAAACTCACTGCTGTCAGTAGTAATGAGCCATCTGGAGCTCTCATGCAGCCTCCATCCTACCTGAACGCCTCATCAATCTGACCTGATGCTGTCACAGGGTGAACGTGGTGCAGACGTCTACAGCGGCGCTTTCACACAAGCCTGGGTGGCTGCGGCGTGCGATGACAGGGTGATGTGTTCGAGTCATTTCCAAGCAGGTTGGGCGTCAAACACCTGAGAGTTTCATGGACAGGTTTCACATCAGAGCGAAAGAAACGGTTGTGTCTATTAACAGCAGGTTAAAACGACTCGACTTGGTGGCTTTCGATGACTGATTCCCAAGAGATAATGGTTAAATGGCGAAACAAGCATCACCAGTTATATCTTTTAAACTTTGCAACATTGAAATGACTCAATTCTTGATGGATGAGTGGTGAAATGTGTCCTGCAGAAAACTTTCCTAGACATACAGTACTGAATATGCTATAAAAGCATTAAAGATGGTGCATTTGCAAGCAAATTCACCATAACAAGTTCACGTACACTTTACATACAGTTTACAGTGAGTCGCTGCACTGGTAACCAAAGCTTGCTGCTAAGACACTGATGTCTAAAGCATCATATGGTAACAAAACTTCTCCTTAGTCTGGAGACACAGTTCTCCCTACTGGAAGGAGCAGGAACTTTCTATTTCCAGCCTGAACCTTCAAGCCTTCCAGCCTCTCGAACACATTTTTTTTTTTTCGTGCCAGTAATAAAAGTGTTAAGTTATTTCCAGTGTTAAAGTGATGTGCTTTGGTGCTTGCTAGATCAAATAATACAAATTAAAATAAGGATATATATTAGATATAAAATATAAAATATGCATGCAACTCGGCTTCTGAAATATTAAGCACTTTAGGACTATCGTGTTGTTGTGTTAAAAGAATGTGAGTCACTGAGGTTTTATCACAGATAAGGGCGCTCTTAGGCAGAACGCTAAGCAGAGTCTTGTAAAATGTGTTTTAGGATTTTGTAAAATGGAAACAAAAATGATATGATCATTTATTAGTAAAAATGTTCACAATAAACAATCCTTCCAGCACCCAATGTAGTCTGTTAACAATAAGCTTTGGTTGCTAAGCAACATTACGAGCAAAGATTTGGGTATTCTGTGGACAAAACAGTGGCTTAAGCATAACCGTTATTTTTTTGTGTGTTTGTTTGTTTGTTTGTTTAAATCTGGTACACATTCATTCAGATTTCAATTGTTGTGACGCTCACGTACACATACAGTAGGGTCCAATAGTCTGAGAACACTAGTGTAAATGCTTTTATTTCACATCCTTTTCTAATTTAATACAGCAATTTTCATTACAAATTCTATTATTGACAACAACTTGAGTCAAAAGCAGAATCTTTGAAGTGTTTACATGAATTTCTAAGTATTTGGTACGTCCACTTTGGCTTTGGACTCGACAAGTTTGTGTAAAACCTTATGATCCAATTTAGATCAAATCCATTGAACACATGCTTCAATAGAAGACATTAGGCATGAGGAAAATCTGACTTTTTGTACAAAGCAGTTAATATGGTCAATATCACACATTTGCTTACTTTTCAATAGCAATCTAGAAAAATAGTGCCGAATCTTGAGTAGTAAATATTCAAGATATCGAACATTTACTTTCTTGGTTTTTAAATATTTCAAAATTCTAAAACCTTCTGTTTCATTTCCAATTTGAAATGAAAAAAGGAAATGCTGGATTTTCAATATGACTTTTGGACCCCACTGTATATGTACACAGTACATATATTGGGGAGTCTACAACATCTTCAAACACAGCTCAGCCAATCAGATCTTAGAACCAAATGTTTCCTTTTTATAATGTAGATTGGAAACATTTCGTATAATATGGCCGGAGCATTTCCTAGGCTAATTAAAAGTTAAGTCGCCGTTGTTTATTTCGTTTTAAGTTTAAAGTGACCAGTCCATTAGGCTTATAATTACAATTTCTAATAACAACTAGAACAATATTCCACCACTGTGTCATCAGTGAAAAATAATAGTAATAAACCCGCAGACCCCCCCCTGCTTATACCATAAACATCCCTTGGTGTCGGTGAACCACATTTCGAGAACCACAGCTCTAATTAAAGCACTTTTTAAATTTTTCTACCCTGTTCATGGTTGCCCCCAAAATAAATAAATAAATAAAAATCCACACTTCAGATAACCCCGATAGTCTTGTTAAGCGCTCCCTCTGTGACTGACAGATCTAATTTAAGAGTGACAGTGGAAATATGAATCTCAGTTAATAATAATGAACGTACATGAGTGAAAAATGGATATGCTGAATATCCTGCAGTGTCACGAAGAACAGATCTGAAGTCTCACTGTAGTTGTGTTTCTAAATTGGTTGCCAATGCAGATGGAGCTGTATCAGTGCCAAACACAGTCTGATGGACTGTTGGCGACCTGTGAATTAGCAATGAGTCACTCATGGATAAACAGGAACAGAGAGAATAATTTGGTTATGTGTGTCTGCTTGTGCAAATGAGCTGCATATCAAAACATTTGTTAAAATTGCTTGACAGGACACTCAGGTAATATGGTTTGTATTCAGAGTCCGAGACATAACTACCAACTGGAAAGTTACAACGATATTTACGTCAAGGAAAGTTAGACATATTCAGAGTCAGGTTACGCACATGCTTCATTCGATTTCAGATTATAATGAGTCTTTATTGGTCACATATACAGTAGAGCACAATGAAATTGTTTCCGTCGCATACCCCAGCCTGTCAGGAAGATGGGGTTAGAGCAGTATCATGGTCAGCCATGATACTGCATGATACAGCCAGCGGTATCATGGTCAGCCATGATACCGCTGGAGCAGAGAGGGTTAAGGGCCTTGCTGAAGGCCCAACAGTGTCAGTTTGGCAGTGCTGGGGCTTGAACCCCCGACCTTCTGATCAGTAACCCAAAGCCTTAACCGCTAAGCCACCACTGCCCAAAGATTATGCAAATGACCTGCAAGTAGTTCACATCTGCAAGCAGTGGTAATGCAAAATAATTTCCAGGGTTCTCCACAAATGTCAGTCCAGACCGGATAGGAAACTATATCACAAGAGAAGTAATTGATCAACATTGATGCTGCAGCACAAAACTGGGTGAAGAAGGATGAGAAATTTCGAGGATTATTTGATTTTAAGGCTTCAGAGTTACGAGTGAAGAACCTAGCTGGCTTTTTGTCAAAAAACATTTAGCAGATGTTTACTCTTTCAAGCACGTCAATGGGAAACGAGTGAAAACTCAAGTACTGATGTTAGTCTGAATTATTTGTGCATTTAGGCAGGCTGGAGTAATGCTTCCATTGTTCAATAATTCGCCAGAAGTTTCAAAAAGCTACTACTTAAAGTATATACTAGAAAGTGAATGCAGCTTTCTGCTAGCAGAGCAAAAATAAACACAACATTTGGCGGAATATTGTTTCTGAAATGTCACTTACTCGATATTAAAGTCTTGTTTATAGAACTGTTGTATAAAAGCAATATCGCACTCACAGTCGTGCGGTTATACTGAATATCGTCACGGCTATGATTATCTAGGGCACTCGGCCTGCGTCTTTGTGCCTGTGGCGGATCACAGCCGCGTCGATATTCGGTATAACCCCACGATATTGCTTAAATACAAACCTTGTATGCAGGAGTTTTAAACTGTAATAAATAAGAAAACAAACAAGAAATGAAGCAGAAATAATAAGACTTCATTTGTGTACAGAAAAAAGTCTTTAGAATCTACTTGGAAAGTATTTACATACTTTAATAATTACATTATATGCATAATTGGGCAGTATAAAGCGTCTGAATAGTGGTTAATATCAGCATGACATTTTCCATGTTTCTCATTAAATCCTGCTGGAAGGAACACCATCTTAAACAGCTTTCACGTTCTGATATCATTTTCCCGTCTCCGAAGAGTAAAATATTCAGACAAAGTTGAGTAAGTCACCCAAATGACATGTCATTCAGTAACTAAAATGATCCTGCGGCTTTAATCCAGCGCCGCTGAATGACGTTAGAGCAGATAAAAAAGCTGCTATTAAGTGGTGTAGGTGACCTGGTCAGAGAGAAATCCTCAGCGAGCAGCCGTGTCTGGACTGCGGGAAATGTTTCAGGCAGAGCGAGAGAGTGACAAGAGCGGGCGATCAATCACAGCGGCGAGGGCAATAGGAGTTTAATAGCCAATCAACAGCTGCCCTGCCACTCACACCAACAGACACAAGGTTACGAGAGCTGCTGAAAAGCGTTACATATGAACCTCATGTCACTCTCATGAAGAAATTTACCATACATGCAGAAAGACACCCAAATGTTTGCTAATATGCTAATTTGTGCAGAGATTCCCCGCCTTGTGCCCCGAGTTCCCTGGGACAGGCTCCAGGCTTCCCCGTGACCCTGTGTAGGATAAGCGGTATGGAAAATGGATGGATGGATTGATGGATGTGCAAAGATGCTAAATAAATACTGCATGTCCTCTAGTTATCTGTTGAAAATAACACAGTAAGATTTACACTTTGCCATAACACAGTTATTTTGCTCATTCATTCATTTTCAGTAAGGTCTTTATCCAGGTCTGGGTCACGGGATCAGGAGTGTATCTTGGGATCGCTTCGCTAGCAAACTGTCAGATACTTTAAGAAAAGATAAATATATTTTACCAAACAATGTGGAAATGCATATATATATATATATATATATATATATATATATATATATATATATATATATATATAAATTTTTTGATTAGCACATCCACCTGGATCTGATACATTGTAGTTAAAGGTGTAGTAAGTGATTTTAATAGTTGGCTGAAGTTAGTTGGTTTGAAATTTAAAATGAAAAACCCCCATGATTTCACACTTTCAGTGTTCCCTGATTGTTTGCTAAAGCTAGCTCTTTTAAATGTAAAACTTTAAAAGAGCTGAGAAATCAGGGGGAGACGGGCCTTGGTAAGAAAAGTGACCAAGAAACAGATGGTCGCTCTGGTTGAGCTCCAGAGATCATGTGTGAAGACGGGAGAAACTTGCAGTAGGTCAACCATCACTGCAACACTCCACCAATCTGGGCTTTATGGCACAGTGGCCAGACAGAAGCCTCTCCGCTTGGAATTTGCACAAAAAAAAAAAAAATCACCTAAAGAACTCTCAAACTGTGAGAAACAATCTACTATCCCAAACAGTGAAGCATGGTGGGGGTAGCATCATGCTGTGGGGTGTTTTTCAGCAGCAGGGACTGGGTCACTGGTCAGGATAGAAGGAAAGCTGAACAGAGCAAAATACAGAGATATGCTTAAAGAAAACTCTTTCCAGAGCGCTCAGGGCCAAAGGATCACCTTCCAACAGGACAATGACCTAAACCAGACAGCAAAGACATAACAAGAGTGGCTTAGGGACAACTGTGAATGTCCTTGAGTGGCCCAGCCAGAAGCCAATCAAACATCTCTGGAGATGCCTGAAAATGGCTGTCCACCGACGGTCCCCATCCAACCTGACAGAGCTTGAGAGGATATATATATATATATATATATATATATATATATATATATATATATATATATATATAGCTAATACTTCCAGTGCTCCCTTTAAATATGACTTCCATCAGGATCTAAGAACTTGCAGTTGAAGGTGTAATAAGTTATATATATATATATATATATATATATATATATATATATATATATATAGTTTTCTAAAGCTAGAAATTTGAAATTCAACATTCAAACAAACACAACCCAAATGTGGCATACAAGTGCAGTGTTCCCATGAAAACCACGTTTCTAAAACACATGCACACCATTTCCTAGGCTAGAATGCTAGCACTGAATTGACAGGTGCCTCTATGCCTATATTAGTTGTAAAGTAAGCATCATTTTACAGAACCTGGAGCAGTACAGACTCCTCTGAGCAAATATTTTCCTCAAGCTGTGGGAATATGACAATAAATAAATAAATAAAATAAATAAAATAAATAAATGAAATAAAAATAAATCACCCTACCTTTAAAAAGACCTTAAATACTAACATCTTCACTAGAACACTTGTTTATTATACTATTGCCCTTTCATTGCCATTCTGACACACAATAAAAGATCAGAAATATTATAACATCGTGTGTGCTGTAATTCCCTACATTCTTCTGCTTTATAAGGGGCTTTTGTATTTTTTCCACCCGAGTGACTGATGCCTCGTTTGTCATGCTGATAGCAGGGGGGCGAGATCCACAGATGTAAATCACTCATTCTGTGTCACATCTCCGTGTAGATAAAAGGCGTGTTTGCCGTCATTGTTCCACCTTCAAAGCGATGAAGCTATCGGCTCACTCAGACGCAGCCGACGCACCGTCTCATTAAGAGGAGGAGACTTCATACTCATCAAAATGCATTACGAGACAAGCATCTGACGTACGCTTAAACACCCCCCCCCCCCCAAAGTGCCCAAATCAAATTGGGACAACATGCGCGTCGGGAGTTGTTTTTTAGGCCCTAATGCCTCCTCTGCATCCTATGATTCTCTATTTGTCTGGGAAAGCACAAAAATCAATAATTTAATTTCACTTTTGAATTAAGTGAACTAACAGAGGTTAGCCTCGCCGTTCTTTAGACATAAATTATTTCTGTCTCATCCATCTGGATTAGCTTTCATTAAAAAAAAAAAGAAAAAGAAGAAAGAAAAAAAGAACGAGTGGCCGCTACATACACGCTGTGTATTATCTCCAAATGTGAGGCACCCAGGCAGGTAACATGGACTGAGTAACACTAATTAATACCACGCACACATATAATGAGCCTTTCCCATGTTCATTTATTGTGATTTATAGCGAGTTGAAGGAACTTGGCAAAATGTCTGAGAGCTTGGCGAGTTGTAGGCTGTTCTGTTATTTATTTGACTCAGCTGCTCCCTTTCCAAGGCTGTATGAATCATTTTTTCATCGTGTATACGTGATTATTAGCACGTTTGCCTCACACCTCCAGGGTCGGGGGTTCGATTCCCACCGTAGCCCTGGGTGTCTGGAGTTTGCATGTTCTCCCTGTGCTGCGGGGGTTTCCTCCGGGTACTCCGGTTTCCTCCCCCAGTCCAAAGACATGCATGGAAGGCTGACTGGCGTGTCCAAAGTGTCCAAAGTATGAATGGGTGTGTGAATGTGTATGTGATTGTGCCCTGCGATGGATTGGCACCCTGTCCAGCGTGTACCCTGCCGATGCTCCCTGGGATAGGCTCCAGGTTCCCCGTGACACTGAAGAAGGATAAGTATAGAAGATGGATGGGATGGATCTAAAGGTGTTGATCTGATATCATTCGTGCTAGACATGAAAGAAATTCTGGAACCTCTTCATATAGGCATTGTTTGGAATATTCATTCCTCCATTAATTCATCTTCAGTAACAGCTTTATTCTGGTCAGCTGTGTAAAATCATTGATTGAAGCGAAATTTTTTCAAATCGATTTTATTTCACATTTATGGAAGGAGTCTCCAGTGTCAGTGCTGTAAGTTTTCCAACATGGAGAAGTCTTTTTTTGTTTGTTTTTTTTTTTGGACTTACTACTTTCAAGAGAAAAAAAAGTAAAAAAGACGTGTCGTTTGTTAATACACTAAAATTGTAATCATTGGCAAATTACTGTGGTATAAGAGAAATAAAGAACTTCAGGACCTGGGCAACTTGCAATAATTGAGGGAAACATGAATTCTGCTCTCTACCAGAAAATCTTAAAGGAGAATATCCGGCCTTCAGTCTGTAAAT
The DNA here is from genome assembly GCF_023375685.1 of Ictalurus furcatus. Taxonomy (NCBI): domain Eukaryota; kingdom Metazoa; phylum Chordata; class Actinopteri; order Siluriformes; family Ictaluridae; genus Ictalurus; species Ictalurus furcatus. The sequence goes on along the minus strand of NC_071262.1, from coordinate 24,618,835 downwards.
TGAAACTCAAGCGCAACTGTATTACGCAGCAAGACAACGATCCAAAGTGTAGGAGTAAATCCTAGTCCTAGAAGTAAGTGAAAGTCTGATCTCGTTATCGGAAGCGTTTGGCTGCAGTTATTGCTGGTAAAGGTGGCACATTGAGATTTTAGGTTTAAGGGGGGCAATTATTTTTCCACATTAGTGATGGGTGTTGGACAACTTATTTTTGCTTCAATAACAAAAAACAGATAAATGAAAACTATTGTGTGTTTACTCGGGTTGCCTTTGTTTCGTGTTGTATTTCGTTGGAAGATCTAAAACTGTTTAGTATGAGATATACACAGAAACAGAAGGAATCAGGATGTACTACTTTTTCACAGCACTCTATAAGGAATAATGCACGAAGAAAATGAAATGCAACGAGGAGTTTGTTAACGGTGACAGTGTGCGTAACTAGGCAACAGCGTTCTCTTCCATTACATGATGTGTTAGTATGTCCCAGTACTTGCATACTTTTTTTTTTTTGCTACACACTCAAACGTGTGTACTTATTCTAAACAAAAGAAAGGGGGTCTATTTAGAACCTTATCTGTTGTAGGGTTTGAACGGTCTTTATCAAAGGATCTTAGACTTTTAGATATAGATTAGCCTTTGAGACCATCAGCCTGTGTGTGTGTGGCCAGTGGAACTCACCTCACTGTAACGAATGAGTGAGATTAACAGAGCCAGTAACTCCCAGAGGCATTATGGGTATGAATCAAATGAGAATGAGGATGTGAGTAAACGGTCTGTTTATCATACATCATATGATCCTACGAGGTAACCGAATTACTCATGCATCTAAACTGAATCATACAGTTGAACTGTTTTCACTACGGCATATTTATTTATTTATTTTTAACATTAAAACCCTAAACTCTCGATCGAGGCCTGTTCACTGCACCATTAAGGTAGATTAAGCTCAACCAAACAGTCACTTGAGCAAAACTGAGCTCTAATGAACATAGCTCATGTGTCATTGTATGCTAATTAAATAGTACTCCAGGCACAGTTTTAAGTGTTGCCATTAATTTCACATGTATTCGTTAATGACCACACAGGAGGGGGAGAGAAAGAGAGACTGGGTCATAAGTACTGCTTTAAATGAGCCACATATGTACACTTCATGACAGAATAGAGGAAAAGAATCCTTGTGATTGCTTCAGGTTATTAGAGGTAAAGAATAAAAAAATAAAAAATAAATAAAAACTAGGTCAGCTCATCCGACGTTTTCGTTCGATGGCGGGTGAAATTCTAAGGCGACGGAGTGGAGAGAGTTTTGTTTGCAGATAATTGGCCTACTCCACCTGAAGGAAGTCCGGGAGGGATGAATTTGTGTCAGCGCTAGTGAAAATCCAATGATGTGACACGCTGAGTTTTGCTCCGCTGAGACATGGAAGAAGGAGAAACTTGATGGACCACTAAAAGGGAAATGCAGCTCAATCAATGGTTTTAATCCTAGTCCTTCAGTAACCACTGGATCGGACATGGCAACACGAATGCAACACGCTGCATCAACGGGCCACTCCTATATGTGTAAATGTGTATGTGAATAAATGTGCTTGTTTATATACACTCACTGGCTACAGGAACACCTGAACTCCTGCTCATTCATGCAATTATTATTATTATTATATCAGCCAATCATGTCGCAGCAGCTCAGTGGATAAATTCATGCAGATACACGTCAAGCCCTTTAATCCACAGCAAACATTCGAATGAGGGGAAAATGCGATCTCAGTGACTGACTTTGGTGTGACTAGTCATGTCAGATGGGTAGGTTTGAGCTTTTCAGAAACTGCTGATTTTCTGAGAAATTACACATAACAGTCTCTAGAGTTTACACAGAATGGTGTGAAACACACACACACACACACACACACAAACAAACAAATAAAATAAACATCCAGTGAGCGACAGTTCCATGGCAGGAAAAGCCTTGCTGAGGAGAGAGGTCAGAGGAAAATGGCCAGAGTAGGTCAAGTTGACAGGAAGGTAACTCTTCACATGCATGGTGAGCAGAAACCCATCTGAACAGGTCAAACAGAAATTTGAAGCTATAGTGGGCACAAGCTCAACAAAACTGGACTGTTGAAGATCGCCTGCTCTTTTTCCAGACAACTATTGAAAGAATTTAAATGGAACAAGTATTGAATAATTTTGTACATGGAAATTCTACCCTTAACAAAAGATTTAATGGTTCTCCTAAAGGGAGGGTAGAGAAAAAAACAAAAAACAAACAAACAAAAAAAAAATACTTAACCGACCCTGAAATAACTTGTATAATATCAAGATCATAGTGGTTGTAGGCCAAATCACCTTTTTGATTAATTATTTTTTTTACAAAGCTATCCGTCCTGAACACTGTTCTATGGTTTAAAACTTATTGGTGGTTACAAAGTGCCAACACTGGAGACTCCTTCCATAAGCACCCCCTAAGAGCAAATATCTCCATATACATTTATAAATAATGATGCTACATTTTCTGTTTATTATTATTATTATTATTCGCCTTGGCTGTATTGTCATAGCTGCAGTTATAGAAAATAAATCAACACCTTCTAACCATTCAGATTGAAAGAATTCCACTTATTTCTGTAATTATATCATATATTACATTTCTGTAAAATAACGACACTTCTATTTTCAGTCGTTCATTACAGGTTCTCGTTTACCACGGCCTGGCAAAACAGTGTAAGCGGGGCCATTTTATTGCAGTCCTTGCTGCAAGGGCTCCATCATGTGGAGACGAAAGAGTACAGCACAGTAATTAAAGATGGATTATTTCACAATTGTTTCTTTCTTTTAACATATGGCATGTAAAAGTCCTAAAGCTCAATTTCCAAGAAAAAAAAAAAAACCCACACATTTCAGCTTGCAGAGGAAGATCAACCTTTATTTATTGAAACTGCTTGCATACAAAATATATTGCACTATAACCAAACAATGTCAACATAAAACCCAGTCTGTCTTGCTATTTATGTACAAAGAAACTCTTACCCAAAGTGCAGTAACATACAAGGTCAGTCTACCTTGGTTCAGTATCTACAGTTTATCTTGTTTTTTTATTATTTTTTTTCTCCTGTCTGATTAATTATATCTTCTTTTATTAAAAATGCTTTTACTTATTTTTCACAACAGCCTACAATATGAGCGAGAGATGAAATTTTGGTGTTTTTGTAAACTCACACAGTCTGAAAAATAAATAACTAGGAAACAGTCTGTTTGGCAACACGATTTTCAGAACAGTTTTTTAATTATTATTATTATTTTTATTTAAAACTGTGCATTAACAGACTGTCACAAATTGAGCCTTGTATGAGTTTTGCGTAAAGAGACTGAGAGGAAACTTCTCAAAAGGTGATTACAACAGTCATTCGCTGTTTGGAATCCATCAGAAGTGGGCAGGTTCCCTGTTTAACACACCTACTACTAAATAATAATAATAATAATAATAATAATAATAATTTACCATTAATGTTACTATTACTACTACTAATTATTAGTATTAATAATAATGGTAACATTACTACTACTTTTATTACTACTACTACAAATATTAAAATTTGAGATGAAGTGATCATAAAACAAACAAAAAAAAATCCTGTTAGTCTCTTAAACAGCTTTCTTTTTTTTTATTTATATTACCATTAATAGTAGTATATTATATTATTATTATTATTATTATTATTATTATTATTATTAGTAGTAGTAGTAGTAGTAGTAGTAGTCATATTAGATGATTCAAATTGTTAAAATTGCAATGCAAATACAAAAGGTAAATTACCAGTGATAGTAGTGGAAGTAGTAGTAGTAGTAGTAGAAGTAATAACAGTAGTTATTAATTCTGAGACAGACCTGTCACAAAAAAATCTATATATTAAGGTTCTAGTGTTTGTCTTCAACAGCTAATGTTTATGATGGTAAACTGTTCTGCAAAAGTACCAGAAAGGTGCTACAGTATTTCAACTCTAAAACCGGCCATTATATAACAATTAGGGGGAGGTGTGCTACAATAGCACAACTTTGCCAGTCTATAGGTTCGTTTATTAAATTTTAATCAGACAAAGCTCTTACACTATTACACTACTGACACATCATGCAAAAATAAAGGTACTTTTCCTTATCGCTGAGGTGAGACGTAGTATGTTATGTTCTACCTGGGATGGGGCACGTGGTGAGTAAAGAGTAAAAGGTGCATCATTGATCTGTAAGATCCAGTTATGTACCTTAAAATTATTTTAAAGGTATAGTATATTCAGGTTTCCAGGTGCAAGAAACACACTAAAGGTACACGAGGTTACGTAGCCTTGATGGTACCACCACAGCGAGAAGGAAAAGTACAGTTTGGGATCTTCATTTCTGATGATGATCACCGGTATCTTTAATAGAATAGTGCAGTATATTTATATTTATGATCAGGTACGTGGTAGGTGTGTTAAATAAGGGAAACAGCAGACAGTACCGGACATCTAGGGTGAGAGCTGTGTCTTAAAAGTAGTTCATATTGCCCAGATTCCAGTACCTCTTGCCCATTTGAGCCAGACAAGCTGTATTAACAGCTCAATTCTAATGTATAACATTATACGCTGATGTTCGCTGACATTTTGTCTCATTTGTCGCAGGATGTTGATTCAGGCAAAATCAGGTCAAGATTGTGGTTTAAGCTGCAACAAGTAAGTCTGAATTATCGTCACTGTTAAAGATAGTTCTAGCAGGAAATAGCAGGTATAAATGAACTGTTACGGCTGTACAGAGCGGAGAAAAGGACTACTAAAGGTTAGCGTCACAGTAGGTTTCCAAAAAAAAAAAGAAAAAGAACTGAAACAAACCTAAAAAAAAGAAGAAAAGAAAGAAAAAAGTCTGGGTGTAGAACACTCTTCTAAACCTCTAAACTGTAAACTAAAAAGGAAATGCACAAGCACGGATCAGGTAACACAGCTTTATATCGAACTCAATGTCATCTCCTTCATCTTCCCTCCCTAAGCGAAAAGTACAGCAGAGTCAAAATGAAAAAAGTTCGTTATGTTCATTACGACGAGGGTGTACGCATGATTCGTCTGTCTCGTCACGAGCGGATATCTTTAAAACGAAGTAGTTGCCGAGGAACACGGAACGTAAGTGCACGCTTGAAAAGTTCGACCGTAATGTCAAAATAACAGCGAGGGTGTCATGTACAATACGCTGTTACCGATAATCAAGCTTTTACAGCAATATCTGATATCAGTGCTTTTTACACCTGAACATGAAAGTGGAGTAAACACACGGGGCGACAGGATGTGGCTTAGGATGAAGTTCACCTACTCCCTGTAAGCATCGCTTTTAAAGTTTGGATGGTACATACTAGGAAGCCAAAAAAAAGAGAGAAAGAAACTTTTTTTAAAAAAAAAAAAAACAAAAAAAAAAAGGTTTTGGGAAAACAAGACAACTACTGCAGCTAAAGATGGTTCACTAGAAAGCTAACGTGTCTCATTTAAATTAATCAAATCAAATACATCAGAAAATGAAATACATCCATATAAATCGCATCAAGTGGTCGATTACTTCGTCACTTGGGACGAGATCACCTTTACACCGTCCAAAAAAGAAAAAAAAAAAAGGGGGGGAAAAAAACTGATGAAAAGTTGCCCTTTAGATGTAGCAAAAACATCACATGTAGTACTGTACATGCACCATGGTTTATTTTAACTGACTGGCTGAGATTATGCAGAATCCATGTCGTCTTCCCTGATTAAGAGTCCAAATTCAGAAACTATCCCCACTAGTTAAAGGCACAGATCATCTAAGAGTATGTCTACTTGTCAATTTTTTTTATTTATTTATTTTTTTTTTTTTAAAGCAATGTGGCTGGAACCTCACATCATGATGGGCGGCTCTATAATAACCAGACACCAAACAGTAGAGGAAAAAAAAAAATTGCCACAAGAGATGGCCCACACATATCTGAATCAAATCTGATGTTCCCCTGATGTGAACAAAAATCAAAAAAAATCAAAAAAAATAAAAAAAAACAAACCACACTTTTTTTTTTTAATACACCCACAGCTTTGTTAGTTGCCTAGAAAGTCGATTTACAAAACTTTCGATTTAGAGACCGACACCTCTAATCAATGCAGACTACAAAATTCAGAGACAGCAGAGACATTTTTGTCTAGTACCCCCGTTAACAGTTACAAAATGTGCTTGATGTCATGTCATGTCTTTTTTTTTTTTTTCCTCGTTAAGCCCTACTGACCTGGTTCTCTTTGGCCTAATGTGTCTCTAATGAAAGAAGCTTCTGGAACGGTGGAATTGTTTGCGAGATTAGACACGGGGGGGAGGGGGGGGGGATCTTCATTTACGACACGCCGTTCATGACGACCTGGCTGTCTGGCCCTTCCGGCTTGTCTTTCTTTATCCCTCGCTCCTTGACGCTCCTCTGTCGGGGGCCGCCGGAGTCGCTGATGGGCCCCTGAGGGCCTCGGCTGGTGTGGACACTCCTCTCGTTATTGCTGTCGACACGAATCTGAAGAGAGAAAAGTCAGGAGATGATCACAGCTGAACTGATATGGACCACCATCACACACAGACACACATCTCTCTTATTACTCTTATCATGTGAGATTACACAGATCACCCATGACATAAAAACTGCCGGTGACAGGTGAAGTGATTATTTCATTAGATGGCACCTGTCAGGGGTGGGATATATTAGGCAGCAAGTGAACAGTCAGTTCTCGAAGTTGATGTGTCGGGGAAAAAGGGCAAGCGTAAGGATCTGAGCGACTTTGACTAGGGCCAAATTGTGATGTCTAGACGACTGGGTCAGAGCATCTCCAAAGCGGCAGGTCTTGTGGGGTGTTCCCGGTATGCAGTGGTTAGTACCTAACAAAACTGGTCCAATGTGTGTGGGGAATGAAGGTTGGCCCATCTAGTGTGATCCCACAGAAGAGCTACTGTAGCACAAATTGCTGAAAAAGTCCCACAGTGCATCGCAGCTTGCTGCGTTTAGGGCTGTGTAGCTGCAGACCGGTCAGAGCGCCCATGCTGACCCCTGTCCACCGCCGAAAGCGCCTACAATGGGCACGTGAGCATCAGAACTGGACCATGGAGCAATGGAAGAAGGAGGTCTAGGCTGATGAATCAGGTTTTCTTTTACATCATGTGGATGGCCGGGTGCGTTGCTTACCTGGGGAATAGATGGCACCAGGGTGCACTATGGGAAAAAGGCAAGCTGGTGGAGGAAGTGTGATGTTCTGGGCAATGTTCTGCTGGGAAACCTTGGGTCCTGGCATCATGTGGATGTTACTTTGACACGTACCACCTACCTAAACACTGTTGCAGACCAACTACACACCTTCATGGCAACGGTATTCCCCAACGACAGTGGCCTCTTTCAGCAGGATAATGCACCCTGCGACACTCAAAACTGCTCAGGAACGTTTTAGGGACATGACAAAGAGTGTGACTTCGAGCATGGCCTAGCTAATCGGTCATAAGTAAAGACTCTCATCATCATCACTGATGTTTATAGTAATTGCCTACCTGTAGTGAATCCTCCTGCAGCCTTGGCTTGGAGTCTCTGGAGTTCCGGGGGCGTGACTCACTCCAGTGTACGTCCTCACCTGAATAAACACAATATAATGTTAAGACAGCAAACATACAGTGCCCTCCACTAATATTGGCACCCTTGGTAAATATATGCACAGAAGGCTGTGAAAATTTGTCTTTATTTTTTAACCTTTTGATAAAAAAAAAATAATTCACAAAAACACTACTCTCATGGATATCAAACAATTGCAAAAGCAAAAAGTTTATCAAATATATATATATATATATATATATATATATATATATATATATATACACACATACACACACACACACACACACACACACACATTTGTTAAATATAGGTGTGCAAGAATTACTGGCACCCCTATGAATTCATATGAGAAAAATATATTTGAAGTATATTCCCATTGATATTTAAAAAAGTTTTTAGTACACCTGGGTGACTAGGAACAGGAATATGAGGGGGGTATAAATATGAGGTAACACACATACCAAATTCCCTTAGTCATTCATAACAATGGGTTAGACCGAGGTTGACAAGCTTTTTTTTGTTGTTAAGCTTGTGAAGCTTAACAACAAAAGGTTGTTAAGCTTCACAAAATGGGGCGTGGCTATAAGAAAATAGCACAAGCATTGAAAATGCCCATTTCCACCATCAGGGCAATAATTAAGAAGTTCCAGTCAACTGGATATGTTATGAATCAACCTGGAAGAGGACGTGTCTCTATATCGTCTCAACGCACTGTGAAGAGGACGGTTCTCCAAGGATCACAGCTGGAGAATTGCAGACGTTAGTTGTGTCTTGGGGTCAGAAAGTCTCCAAAAGTACAATCTGAAGTCACCTACATCACCACAAGTTGTTTGGAAGGGTTTCAAGAAAAAAGAATCTACTCTCATCCAAAACCAAACTAGGGCTGCAAATAATGATTATTTTCATAATTGATTAGTTGGTCGATTATTTTTCAATAAATTGATTAATCGGATGGGGGGGGGGGTTCAAAGTTTCAGTACCATGTTTTTTATTTATTTAAAATAAAATCCACAAACTGAGTGTTACAAATATAAACTTCAGACTAAAACTTTACACAACTGTTTGTTGTTATTATTCATTTAGGACTGTAGTTTAATTCCGTGCTTTTTGTGCATCCATTAAAAAATAAATAAATAAAAGCATAAATACTTATATATTAGTTTATAAAATATATAAGTTTATATTATATAATAGTATTTATGCATTACTCTTTATAAAAGGTTACGTTGACAAACAGTAAAAAGAAAGTCATTGTCGGTGACTCTGGGTATCTGCTAAATCAAACGGCGTCACAGTAGAGCATATGACATCATGTGTGCTCGCCTAGAAAGCGGCTTGTACTTCCAGTTAATTAAAAAAACGCTATGTTCCATTTGAGATGCTATTACCTTTCTAAAATTCATACACTAGACGGTAGCGTACATAATGCACAGTGTAAGTATATAGTACTTCATTTGGGACACAACTTTAGTATTTACTCTGCGAAGCGTGTTTTCAGCAGAGAAGTAACTTAGTGAGTAAACATACCCCGTGCTACGCGCAGACCAACTAATTGATAATGAGATTCATTGACAAGGATTTTCATAATCGATTATTATCGATTTTATCGATTAGTGGTTGCAGCTCTAAAACAAACTCAAGTGTCTTCAGTCTGCCAGACACTACTGGAACATCAAATGGGATCGGGTTCTATGGCCAAATGAAACCAAAATAGAGCTTTTTGGCAATAAACACCAGAGGTGGTTTTGGCGCACACAGAGAGATAGCCAAATGGAAAAGTACCTCATGCCCACGGTTAAATATGGTGGTGGATCTTTAATGTTTTGGGGCTGAATCAAAATCAAGGTCCTGCCATGGCCATCCCAGTCCCCCGACTTGAAACCCATAGAAAACCTGTGGGGTGAACTGAAGAGGTGAACCTCGAAATTTGAAGGATCTGGAGAGATTCTGTATGGAGGAACGGTCTCAGATCCCTTGCCATGTATTCACCAACCTCATCAGGCGTTATAGGAGAAGACTGTTATCTTGGCAAACGGAGATAGCACAAAGTATTGACTAAAAGGGTGTCAATAATTGTTGCACACCTTTATTTAACAAAGATTTTTTTGATGAACCTGCTTTGTTTGCAATTGTTTGATATCTTTGAGAGCAGAGTATTTTTATACAAAAGATTAAACAAAAGATTAAAAGGTTAAACAACAAAATTTTTCACAGCCTTCTTTGTTCATACCTACCAAGGGTGCCAATATTACTCAGGAGCACTGTACTAACCTCATGAAGATCAGACAGACAATATAAGCACTCAAAATCACTACATTCACTGAAGCTTTAAACAAAGTGTATGAAACCATTGCATACTGTGCTGTGCTCACCTTAATCTGAGCTAAAAGTCACTATTAGTGTTTTTATTATTCATTTTTTTTTTTTACATTAACATTATCCAATACTATTTGTACTCTAAACATTTGTGTATCTTTTCATTAATATTGTTTATAATCACAGCACTTCTGAAGCCTCGCTTCTGATTGGTTAGAAGGTGTTGATTAACTTTCTATAACAGCAGCAGGTTTTTATTAACGTGCTCATTCTAATACGCTAGCGTTTCTATAGTAACGACTTACACAGGAACTTGTATGGTGGACCCTCCACATAAAATGGCTAAAAAGGTGTATAACTGTTGATATGGGGAAGTGTTCTGTGATGAGATGTTTATTTAGCGTACTTGGAAGGAGTCTCCAGTGTCAGCGCTTTGCAACAGTCGGAGGCAAGTACGTTCCAGAGGAGGTTTTTCATTAAAAAAAAAAAAAAGTATTGGCAAATTGCTGTGATATCAGAGGAATAAAACCATCCAAGTTGTGATGTTATTAGTAAACAAGCAACACCCTCGTTCTTAGAGTGACATCACAAAACCATTTTTTGACTGTTTATATAACAGCATGCCTCCAAGTGTTTTAACCCTTACTTACATCACCACATAACAGAGGAAAAATAGATATATTTGGAATTTGAAATATTTTTGCGACCCTAAAAGGAAATCTCCCGAGTCAAAGGGAAATGAGATGAATTCTAGAAATGTAAGTAATTACCTTTGTAACCTCCTCCTCTTCCTCGTCCCCCTCGTCCCCGGCCGCCACCGCCGCCCCTCTTTCGTCCGTCCGGGACTCGTTTGGGGTAACCCATAGACTCTTCATCGGTGGGAGCCAGAGACCAGTCACTCAGCTCATCTCTGTGGTCTGATTCAGTCTCGGATGCGTTCGATGCTTCAGAATTGGTGCCTTGAGAAAATATTCACAAACAATAATATGGCGTGGAAAAAAAACGAACTCAGACCTTCAAATAAAGGAAGGCTTTAATTGTCTTCACTAGATCAGCCTTTCTGAGCAAACACCTCTTTAAAACAGCAGTCATAAAAACGATAAGCAACTAAACATTAATCATTAAAGCACACATTACTTGCACTTTAACTGCGGTGCAAAAAATGCCATGCAACTAATTGACGTTAAAATGAATCTGTGTTACTCAGGCTACAGTAGTTTTTATTCACTGTATTTTAAGCCAAAAATAGACTTAAAACCTCATTGATTAAAACGTAACTTCATGCAACTAGAGGCTGTTAAAACTACCTTATAGTCAACTATACAATTATTAATAATCTAGTCATTGTGGGGAAGAATGCACAGTGTCATTAGGTCATTAAAATACAAAGAGCCAATCACATTCCAGTAAACAAATGTAGGCCATAAGACACTGGCAGAGCAAGGGATCGATGCATCGAGGGTTGGGAGTGTTTCAAATATTCAAAGAATCTGGATTTCCTAATGAGAGTATTAATATTTACACCCCTGTGCCTTTTTTTTTCTTCCGGGAACTGCCACCATCAAGCAATTTCATGAGTTTTGGATCGGATTAAAACGTATTTTAAAAATGTTGAAGCGCCCAATACTTATTTCCCCCACTGTATGTGTATACACGACCAGTCAAAAGTGTGGAGACTGAAATGTGAAAAAAAAAATTGATCTGAAGGTCTATGATTAAATGTTTGAAACCGGTGTTGTAGACAAAAAAAACATACATTGTGCCAACATATTCGTTTCTTTCATTAGAAAAATAACATTATATTTACAAAAAAAAATAATTAAAAAAAAAAAAAAAAATATATATATATATATATATATATATATATATATATATATATATATATATATATATATATATGTGTGTGTGTATATATATATATATATATATATATATATATATATACACACACATACATATATATACATATTATATATACATATATATATACGTATTATATATATATATATATATATATGTGTGTGTGTGTGTGTGTGTGTGTGTGTGTGTATATATATATATATATATTTAAATGGGCAACTGAGCGAAATATTCCGAAAAGCAGCCAATAAGCATCCAACATAGGTGGGAACTCCTTTAATACTGTTCAAAAAGCATCTCAGGGGGATTCCGCAAGAAATTAGTTGAGAAAATACCAAGAATATATTTCTGGAAATTCTTGGCAAAAAGGGCGTCTACTTTGAAGATGCTAAACTATTAAATTATTTTGGATTTTTTTTTTTATCACAACATAATTCCCATAGTTCCATTTGTGTTAATCCAGAGTTTTGATGACTATTATTATTATAAAATGTGGGGGGAAAAAATTAAAATGAAGAATGACTGTGTCTAAACTTTTGACGGGTAGTGTACCTGACGCAAATGTAGGCCCTCGTCTTCCTCGCCCCCCACGGCCGAACGGCTTGCCCCCTCGGGAATGCCCCATGCCGTTATCAGAGCTGAATGGTTTTTCCTTCTCCGGTCGGCCTGATGGAGCTCTGGGGCCTCCGCCGATCTGTCGTAGCTGCTCATCAATCTGCAGCCTCTCCATTCGCAACTGATCCACCTCCTGGAGGGAAAAAAATAGAATAAAATAAATCATGTTTACATAACTCTCTCACCTTGTGCCTTGAGTTCCTTGGGGTAGACTCCAGGCTCCCCAGCGACCCTGTGTAGGATAAGCGGTATGGAAAATGGATGTATGGATGTTCATATAAACTACAATAAACTAAAAATCTAAAATGTTGTGCATCATATTTTAGGTGTGGTGTATCAACACATTGCTTGAGCAGCATGATTTCTATGTGGTAGGGGTTACACAGACTAGCCGACTGACACATTCGCTAGTTGCCATTCCGAAATATCCCACAGATATTCGACTGGGTGGGTCGAGAACTTGTTCTGGTATGATGCTTCAGCCCTATTTACTATCAACACCACAGGAACGCGGGTTAGTGGAAAAATTACCTTGAGATAATTGAGATGGTAGTCGAGCAGTAGGCGTGCGTTTGAGATGCTTTCTTTTGTCCCGACAAACACGAACGGCACCATGCCCTTTAGTCAGCCGCAGAATTCAATCAGCGTTGCATGTGAGTGAGAAATAACAATGAAACAGTGATGAATCACAAAGCCATGCAACACCACCATTCTTATTCTTGTAGCATATCTACTAAGTAAACACTGCCACTTCACACCCTTTTCTGATCGATACTTTCTGTCCCTGTCTGTGTGAAATGTCTTGGTCATTGACAGCAGGTCGTAAACACATACTGACCTCCTCCAACGGAGATGATTTCTTCTCGTTTTCCGGTTCCACTCTCACTCGGACGACTCCGGATTTGTCCACGACCTCCTGAATCAGCTTCCCGCTCTTCCCAATGACTTTTCCTGGTGGAGAGGAGCAAATGATATTGTGAATAAGCCAACTAAATGGCACAGCTAACAAAATTCACTCCCCCCCCCCCAAAAAAAGATACCTTAAGCGCTTATGCAGTACTTTTTGATAATCCACTGTTTCTCTTTACCTACTAAATTCCTGGGTACCCTGATAACATCTTCGGAAAACTCCAGGTAGCTCCTGGCTTTGCGCACAGCCTCCTGGTCCTGCAAACACACAACCTTACTAGTTAAAAATATCCTGCTCAGAGTCTCAGAATAAACATGACTATGTGAAAGCAGGGCTGCGGTGTACCTCTCCATATATGTGAAAGGTGCACGTCTCCTCGTCTAGGTCGATGTTGGTGACTCCGGGAACTTTGCGGGCCTGTTGGATGTTGGCTCCGTGTGTGCCGATGGCCAAACCCATCAGATCGTCGCGCACCACGAACTGCTCGTGGAACCGTGACGCTAACTGACGAGAGCTCTGGAGAAAACGCAGGACATGACCATGAGCCAGGTTCCCCCAAAGCATCTTTTTTAACTCATATTGCGTGTGTTTTTTTTCTTTTCTTCCAAAGTGGAATTAATTAGCCTAAGAAAAAAAAAAAGGCATTTTAAAGGGAGATTATAAAGCGATGCCAACATGCTGTTTGGAAGGTGTACCAGAAGCAAGCACTGAATTCTCTAAGGATGGTAAAGGATCTGTGATATCGTGGCTGTTTCTCCTCTAAAAGCCCAGGGAACCTTGTTCAGATACATGGCGTCAAGTACCAGCAGATTTTAAACGAAAGTCTAGCAGCCTCTGCTGGGAAGTTTCAACTGTGTCATGGGTACAAGACAGGATCTTGGAGAGATTCTGTCTTGAGAACTGGTCTCGGATTTCTTGTTCTGTATTCTCCAATCTCATCAAGGATTATACGAGACTGAGTGTTGCACATAGAACTAAACGCAGAGGTGCCAATAATTATGGCACATGGTTTGACAAGGCCTTTCATTTACTTAGACTAAACATATTTCCTTTAGAAGTAAGCGTTATAATATTTTCATATCATGTGAGATTAAATAAATTATCATCGGATTTAAAATATTATTATTCATTTTAATGAATATATTGTAAAAATATGTACATGTATCCATTTGACGAGGGGGTGCAAACTTTTGCATTCAACTGTAGTTGCTTCTGGTCAGTCAGGGGAAACCTGCAGCACTTTGAACTTGGATAAGAATTCGACCTCACTGCTTAGCTACTTACGAATAAAAGAACCGAATCTATAATTAGAAATGTTTGTATATGTGCATAGGCTAAGCATGAGAAAATACCGAATACTTCTTAAGAAAACATCCAAATTAAAACTTATTCTAAGGCACAAAGCAAACTGCGTTAAAAACTTTTAATGATCGCCGAAGTGATCCGAACTCTAATATTTCTTAATAAACAAACACTTGATAATCTTTATGTGCCCTAACGCTGTGCGCCAATGTGGAAGCCCGTGCAGTTAAGCCCGGGTCTGGAATGCAACAGCTGTGCATCCGTACAACATATGAGATAGCAAAACCCTCTTGCTCGTTAAATATAGACTCTGAAGTGCCACACGGCAGATTTGCAGGCCACAATCCCATCATTATGTTACAGACTCCACTCCCAAGCCAGAGAAACAGATTTAGCAGCTAGATTCCATTGCACCGCAGGCGACCGGAGCAGAACGGACAGAGGAAGTTAAGTGCACACGAGTGGATGATTTCAGTGTACTAGTGGCCGTACCTCCAGCTGCCTACTGGCCTCTTCGTTCCGTAGAATGAGGGACATTTTGGTGCGCAGGCTCCTGAAGTGCATGTCCGTCAACATGGTCGCCCGTTTAGTAGTCACCTCGTTGACTGACTGGAATGTACCAAAAGGACATTAAGAAGGGGGGGTATGAGGAAATATATTTGTGGAAATGACTAAATGATGACTTGAGATTTTTTACTCACCAGAATGACCAGCTGCTTCTTATCAGAGTCATACGTGACGTTGAACGCTCCGACGGCTTTTTTAAAATCTTTGTGAGCGGAGTCTTTTGCGCAGCTGTGGACGTTTAATGAAGAACAAATTAAGTAAAAATTAATGATTAATCTACAATACAACCACAAAAATATATATAATATAAAAGGAAATCATCATTAAATGGCATTAACCAGTAGTTAAGCTTTTAGATGTAGATCCTTCAGCAATGCATCATTTTCAGAGCAATGCACATGGCTATTGTCAATCAACAAACAAAAACAAAACGGAATAATTTTTTTAACGAATACAAAATTAACCCAAGTATAATCCCCTTTTACGGAAACGGACAGACTTGAGCATCTTTGTTCCACCTAGGGATGGAGCTTATTTCCAGGCCAGATATAATGCAAAAGTATGAAACTTAGAAGTTATAATTGATCCACTGCATGGCACTATTATAAATCCCCATTGTCGACAGGTATCTTTCAAATTATATGACTATTATAGATATAGAAACAAAATTAGAAACCTTAAAAGCATCGATCGAATAAGTCTGTGTAAACGTAATGAAGGACATACATCTGTCGCAGGTCTTCTGGAACGTCCAGTCGGATTTTCAGGAAGGGGTTCCTCGCGGTGGCTTTGTTCGGGTTCACGGGCCGCAGCCTCTCTAACGTGACGATCTCGTTGAGCGTGGCATCGCAGGCGGCGTACTCGATGACATAAAACTGGAGGAAACAGAGCCAGAAATGCTAAACACCCAGCCTTAGTTTTTGCATACCGATAAACAAAAGAAGTATGAAAATATCCGCTTCCTTCGTGCGAAGCCAAACCGATCGCTCTAGATCTGCCCGATTCATTTGATTTCAAAACTATGCAGAAATGTCCAGCTTAAATCTTGCTCACCTCCCCTTTTACCATGCGCACTTTGGCTTGCCACCACCCACATGGTTCCTTGTCATTAGCCCTGGAGTACACCTTCAAACCAAACCAGGAGTCAATTAAAACAGGCAAAACTGTGTTTGGCTTGCTTTATGGGTCTTTCTGATGGCACGTACCTCAACCTCATCACTCTCAGTGATCTCTTTCTGAACCCCAGCAGGAGGAGGGAACCGCACATCATGAAAAGGGATCTGTCGCTCTGGCTGCCAACTGCATCATTAAGTAATGAGAAAAAAAAAATATCATAAATTTTTTTTTCGAAACAAGCATAGACCATGTATAGGCAGTCGAGTGCACAAATGACATTTGGGTAAATTTTTATAAGTCACACATATGAAATCAGGGTGGCGGTTTGGACTATTACACACTGTAATAGTCCATAAATGTACGATCATAATCCGTAATGTGGATATTTATTAATAATACATAATTATTAAGTCCATTAAAGGTCAATATAGAGTCTTGAGGGAGTGGCAAAAGGGGTTGTCACTGTTATTGTCATGTGATGTTACTCACTTGTTTTCAAATGTCACAGTGACGGTGTTCTCATGCACATCCTTCACGAAAGCCTGCGGGACGGAACAGTCAGTTATCTATCAGCAATTATTTTCCGCAACAACATGGAAATACAGTATGCTCCTTCAGGAAAGGTTTA
This sequence comes from Ictalurus furcatus, assembly GCF_023375685.1. Classification (NCBI taxonomy): domain Eukaryota; kingdom Metazoa; phylum Chordata; class Actinopteri; order Siluriformes; family Ictaluridae; genus Ictalurus; species Ictalurus furcatus. Next base: position 24,601,915 of record NC_071262.1, on the reverse strand, counting down.
TACATTTTAAATCACACTCTGAGCTGTTTGTACTCGCTTTTTCTGGGCCAGAAAACATGCAAACACAAGGGTGGAGCACAGAACATTTTGACATCTGCTGCATAGCAATACTGCAGATCCCAGTTTTCCCCAGATCTCTTCAAGATGATATGATTGTTATAGATATACGAGCACTTTTGAAAAATGAATACCGCACCTTTAATGCAAACAAATGGATAAGCCTGGGTGCGTGTATTGTATTCAAGCACATACATCTGTCATAAGTCATCGGGAATGTCCTGTAAGAACTGGGTGTATTAACAGACAGGATTTTTATGGATAAAAATAGCAGTAAATCTCACATCGAGAGGCTCAGTGGGGGAAAGGGTACTAAATTGTACCTTTTTTTTTGTCTATGAGGTGGTTTAATGTGAATGATGTATATTAAAAAGTACACAAGATAATAAAAACAAAGAAAGGTATTGTTTAGTAGTAATGTAAAGGCAGATCTGAAGTTCTGCTCAAGTTCACAAATGACAAGAGAAGCAATCGGGGGAAATAACCACAAACACAAACATGATGAATCCTTATGCTGGGAATGAACAGCAAATCACACAGTGTATATCTGTACAGTAAAGCGGAGTGTAATCTATAATCCAGCCCGCATGAGCATAATAAAAATGATTCAGTGTTGCTTGAACAGGCCAACATTTTTACAGCCTGGACTGGAGGCCTAAACAGCACCGCGGATCCGTTTATTTTAAGGTTTAATCAGGAGTCTATGGAGCTTAATGTTAAATTCATGGAGCGCCTAAGAATAAATATGAGAGAGAAAGGCCTCTGTATGAAGCTGATAGAAGGGCGGCAGCTCAACCCAAGCCCTTAACATGGTCATCTAGGCCTAGAAAGCCTATACTACAGGCCCATGCACCGAGTGTTAATGGAAAATAACGCAGAATAAACACGAATAAAGTCATAAGCACGGATGCGAGACAGCTTCAGACAGGGGAACCAACCTTGTAGAAAGCCCCGCTCGCGCCCCTCACTTCCACCGCCAGCTCCTCCATGACGCCGATTAAAAACACACACACACACACACACACACACACACACACACACACACACACACACTACAGCGTTTGTCGCACTTCCTTCTTTGCTAATCACGACAGCCTTCTGTTGTTGTTTAGCGTCGCTGTGCGTCGAGGTTTACGCGAAAACGAAACATATACAGAGCAGCTAGCGTTAGCATAGGCGCAGCCGCTGCGCGTGAACGCGTTGATATAAACACAGATACACATACATAGACACTCAGGAGAGACTCCCCTTTTACCCGAGTCACGTGACCGGGTGCGCGTCCTTACGTCTGGCTTCCCCGGATTAACAAAAAAAAAACAAAACAAACAACCAACGCGTTGAAAACGTCAGGTTCCGGAAGTGAAAAATAAATAAATAATTATATAGATGAACGGTCTACAGCTGTCCTATATAAACTATACAGTAATATTCCAGTTTAATTTTGTTTATGTAAATAATAATAATAATAATAATAATAATAATAATAATAATAATCTTCTCAGAATTCTGCGACACTGTACTACACTACCCGGAATCCCCACAGAAAGTCCCACCAATCAGATAGGCGATTGTTTCCACAAGTCCCGCCTCCTTCGCTTGGATTGGGCAATTCTGATACTAATGTTTAACACTATAGTCTCTATTCTACTCTATTTAAAACTCATATTATTTAAGCAATATCGCACGAGCGCGGTTATACTGACTTATAATATAAGTCAAACTGGATTCCTTTCTTCCTTTTCATCTTCATTTGACGAGCTTTCATATTTTAAGTCTGAAGTTATATTCATGAAAATTGCATCGTTTGCCATGTCCACTGATGATGAAACTTAACTCCACCCGCAGTAACGGTTTTAGTGGGACTGTTGCTATGGAATTTGTGTGTGTGTGTGAGAGAGAGAGAGAGAGAGAGAGAGAGAAACCTATAGGCGGAAGCAGCTGATGGAAGGAGCCAAAATCTGTTTAATAAAAAAGTATGTATATTTTTTAAATCAGCGCACAGTATTGTTATTCTTACATTACGATAATATATATATATATATATATATATATATATATATATATATATATATATATATATATATATATATATTTAAAAAGTCCAAACCTACAATGGAGTCAATGTATGGTACCTGTACATTTACCCATAAGGCACTGCACTGCGAGACATTTTCCTTGTCAAAACAGGTCAAGACAGATAACAGTGTTTATAATAAGCAAGACTTGAGAATTAAAATGATTTAATTCAATAGCCAGAGCTGTCCAAAAATAAATATCATTTACTTTTTTCTCCTGAATAAAATACTCATGCTCTGGCCTGTTGAAATCCCACTTCCTTCCTTCAAATGGGTTTGTGATTTGTGTGTTTGCTGCAGTAATTATCAGTGCTAAAATGGCTTGTTTTCAGCCACTTTTCCCAAATGGTGCATGTCAGCCACAAATAACAACTTTATCACAGTAAACTGCCTGAGGAAATACTTGGTTGCCCATTTAAAGGCTCTACGTGGTTTGAATATAGCCTTTCAGTAATCGTAATTTTCCCAAAGAAACCATTTTACATAGCAGTTGGACTGATTTTTACATTAACTTCAGCTCAGCAGGACCTGTTTATAAACTCTCTGTGGTTGTTACACAGAAAACTTATCACAATAGTAAAAGTTTTTGAGCCATTCCTTGCTGGATTTGCTAGTGTGCTTAGGATCATTATCCTGTTGAAAGGTCCACTTTCGGGTCAACTTCAACATCTGGACAGATGGCCTGACATTATCTTCAAGCTCTCTTTGATGTGATGCAGAATTCATAGGTAAATCAATGAATGTAAGCTGTCCAGTCGTTGAGGCAGCGAAGCAACCCCAAACCATAACATTTTCACCATTGTGCTTCACAGACGGTATGAGGTGTTTCTCCTAAAAATCTGTCTTTGGTCTGTGCCAAACATGTCTGCTGTTACTGTGGCCAAACAACTCTATCTTTGATTCATCTGTCCAGAGCACATTATTCCGAAAGGCCTGGTCTTTGCCTATATGAACACTGGCAACTGTAGTCTTGCTTTAATGTTCTTTTTCAGCAGCAAAGGCTTTTTCCTGGCACACCTCCCATGCAGGTCAAATTTGTGCAATCTCTTTCTGATTGTAGAACCATGCACTTTGACACCAACAGTTGCAAGACTTACTAGCAGATCCTACGATGAAATTTTGGGGTTCTTGGAGACTTCTTTTTTCATCAGACGGTCTGCTCTGAATTTGCGCTCCAGGACTGGCAGTCTTTTGATTGGCAGTCCTTTGAAATCTGCACCATTTGTAGATAATTTTCCTTACAGTGGAATGATTTATTTCAAATAATTTGGAGATCTTTTTAAATCCCTTGTCAGACTCATAGTCACCCAGAACCTTTTTTCTGAAGTCCTTACAGAACTCTTTTAGATCTTGGCATGATGCAACCACACACCTCAATATCAAAGGGAACACCAGACACTAGATATGAGAGGGGTATAAATAAGATCGGTTCCACCTGCACTCACTAAGCAGGTTCTAATCACTGGCACCCAATCTTGAACACCTGATTCTAATTTTATAGATTTGAAAATGTAATAAATGTATGGGTGTATTTACCACGTGACTGATTTGTTTTTTGTTCATTTAAATTGTGGAAATTACTACAAAATGTCAACTGTATGTGACATTTGATAGAGTGCATCAGTTTTATTAATAGGAACTGTTTCAAAGAGGATCAAATGTTTAAAGAAAAAACAATTTCCATGGGTTGTACTTATTTTTCCTTCACTCGATGGAAATTGTTTGGACATATCTGGTCAAGCGAACATTTGATCCTTTTATAAACAGCATATATAATATACAGTATATATATATATATATATATATATATATATATATATATATATATATATATATATATATATATATATATACACACACACATATATACATATATACACACACACACACATTTCCATATTCATTTGGCAGGTGCTGTTATGTGACCTGCAAGTGAAGCACAATGCAATCCAAGCATCCAAGCACCGATCTGTTAAATGAGCTGGCAAGAGAACCAAAGTAGATAGAAACAGTGTATATACAAACCCATTCGCATAGAGCGAGGGTACTGAGTGTATTTCTGCATCAGTGGCAGAAGCGCTTCAGGCATTTCTTGTTTATGAGGAGGTTGTGAGGAAATCTGCAGAGCGAGCAAAGCTGAGCAAATTATTCCACTACTGCAGAAGTGAAAGGAGACAAGTTTTAGGCTTACAGACACATTCTAGTTATATCAGAAGACAGGGTTCACTCATAAATCTTCTTCTTTTTCTTCTGCCAAAACTCACTTTTATATGTATATAAAGATATACAATCAATTACAAAGGTTTGAATATGCTTGATTCAGACAAAATCACAAAGAAAAAGAAGAAAAAAGAAAAAAGTATGTGTGTTAGGTTTAGATGTTCATTCATTAATTCATTATTAAATTGTCTTTATTGTTTAACCTTTTGATCTTTTGTTCAAGAAATTCACAAAAAATACTCCGCCATCATGGATATTAAACAATAAATATCTTTGTTAAATATAGATATGCAACAATTACTGGCACCCTAGACATCAGGAGAGCACAGAAGCTATCAATGGCTGTCATATCAATGGCTCCTCCATGGAGATCGTCAAGAGCACCAAATTTCTTGGTGTTCACCTGGTGGAGTACCTCACCTGGTCCCGCAACACCAGCTCCATAGCCAAGAAAGGCCAGCGCAATTTCTACTTTCTGAGAAGGCTGAAAAATGCCCATCTGCCACCTCCCATCCTCACCACATTCTACAGAGGAACTATTGAGAGCATCCTGAGCAGCTGCATCACTGCCTGGTTCGGAAATTGCACTTTATCGGATCGCAAGACCCTGCAGCGGATAGTGAGAAGATCACTGGGGTCTCTCTTCCCTCCATCATAGACATTTACACCACACGCTGCATCCGCAAAACCACCAGCATTGTGGATGACCCCACACACCCCTGACACACACTCTTTACCCTCCTGCTGTCTGGAAAAAGGTACCAAAGTGTTCGGGCCCTCACGGCCAGATTGTCTAACAGCTTCCTCCCCCAAGCCAATAGACTCCTCAATACACAGAGACTGGACTGACGCACACACACACACACACACGCTCACACTCTATGAACTGAACACCATCCCACTCCCATTGCAATATTTGCACATTCCTGCACTGACTCTATTGCATTTTTGCTGATACTGTACTTATAAAAGATATTGTATTTAATTTCTTGTCACTATTATACACTTCACCTGTTTGCTACTGCAATAACTGCTATGTCCGTATTTGGTATAAGCTAATCTGCTGAATACAAAGTCATAGCTTTGTCAAACATAGTCATGTTATGTTTACATTTACACCATTTAAATTAAATTGTTACTCTTTGGCACCTATCTTTTTCACTACCTGTTATATCAGACACTTCCACACTAAAACTGTGTACTGTTCGGCGTTACACTGTCTCTTTCTGTGCCTATTGTCCTGTTTTAGTAGTTACTGTACTGTCTTGTGTTAGCACACTTTTGGACGTGCACTTTATGTAAAAATGTGTATAACTTATTTAGTTCTGTGTCATCTCATGTGGTTAGTGTCTTGTTTTATGTAGCACCATGGTCCTGGAGGAACGTTGTTTTATTTCACTTTGTACTGTACTAGCTGTATATGGTTGAAATGACAATAAAGTCACTTGAATTTGAACTTGAACCCTTTTAGTGAATACTTTGTGCTATCTCCCTTTTCCAAGATAACAGCTCCGAGTCTTCTCCTATAATGCCTGATGAGGTTGGAGAATATATATAAGGAATCTGAGACCATTCCTCCATACAGAATCTCTCCAGGTCCTTCAAATTTCGAGGTCCACGCTGGTGGACTCTCCAGTTCACCCCACAGGTTTTCTATGGGTTTCAAGTCAGGGGACTGGGATGGCCATGGCAGGACCTTGATTTTGTGGTCAGTAAACCATTTTTGTGTTGATTTTGATGCATGTTTTGGATCATTGTCCTGCTGGAAGATCCAACCACGGCCCATTTTAAGCTTTCTGGCAGAGGCAGTCAGGTTTTCATTTAATATCTGTTGATATTTCATAGAGTCCATGATGCCACATATCCTAACAAAATGTACAGGTCCTCTGACAGAAAAACAGACTCAAAACATTAAAAATCCACCACCATATTTAACCACAGGCATGAGGTACTTTTCCATATGGCTACCTCTCTGTGTGCACCAAAACCACCTCTGGTGTTTACTGCCAAAAAGCTCTATTTTGGTTTCATCTGCCCATAGAACCTGATCCCATTTGAAGATCCATTAGTGTCTGGCAATCTGAAGATGCTTGAGTTTGTTTTTGAGAGTAGATTCTTTTTCCTTGAAATCCTTCCAAACAACTTGTGGTGATGTAGGTGACTTCAGATGGTAGTTTTGGAGATTTTCTGACCCCAAGATGCATCTAACTTCTGCAATTCTCCAGCTGTGATCCTTGGAGATTTTTTGGCCACCCGAAACATCCTCTTCACAGTGCGTTGAGACGATATAGACACACGTCCAATTCCAGGTTGATTCATAATATTTCCAGTTGACTGGAACTTCTTAATTATTGCCCTAATGGTGGAAATGGGCATTTTCAATGCTTGTACTATTTTCTTATAGACACTTCGCATTTTGTGAAGCTCAACAACCTTTTATAGGAATATAGCATCACAGCTATATTCCTCGGTCTAACCCATTGTTATGAATGCCTAAGGGAATTTGGCCTGTGTGTTACCTCATATTTATACCCCTGTGAAAGAGGAAGTCATGGTTGAGCAATTTCCTGTTCCTAGTCACCCAGGTGTACTATTTGTTTTTTAATTAAATATAAATGGGAATATACTTATATATACTTATATAAGTATATATATATATATATATATATACACTCTATTTTTTTCAACATAGAGTTGCAAGGAATTGTGTTTGTGATTGTTGGATATCCATAAGAGCAGAGTATTTTTCAGTAAGGATAAGCGGTATAGAAAATGGATGGGTAAATATTCACTCTTTGACAGACCTCTAATATTTAATATCGCATGAGCAAGTATAACATGCGGTTATACTGAATATCAGCACAGCTGTACATTTATTCAGTATAACAGCACAACTGCAAGTGTGATATTGCTTTTATACAACATTATTAATAGTAATTCATATTAATATTAATAGTAATCGATATTAATAGTTATATTAGTATTAATATTAATATTGAGTAACTGATATTTCAGACACAATATGGCCAAATTATTTGTTTATATGCGCTCCATGAAAGGAAATAAACTCTGAAGAAGCTGCATTCACTGATGCGGCTGACAGTGATTTGTACGTTATTGTTAAAGGTGCTTCTGGTGAAATTGGCTTCCCTTCCTCCTTCACTTTCTAGAATTGTAATTGTACGTACGTAGCGAAAACAGATGAGCAGAGTGAGCCAAAGTGTGAAATGTTCCAGTGCGGTTATACTAACTATAAGCACTCTTGGAACGCTGCTCATCCAATCAGTGGCTCAGAACTAACTACTGCATAATACAATTTAAATTTTTTACATGCATTAACAACCAACAATGCTATTTACAAATACACTAAAGTAGTTTCAGGTAGTCAGTTGGTTAGCTAACTTAGCTACTTATTCATAGACAAGCTAGTAACTCTTTTGGAGGAAAAAAAAAAACCCTTTTGGAACGGATTCACACCTAACAGCAATTTATTGTAGCGAATTCACCTAAGGGCGTGTTTTTGGGAGGTGAAAGGAAAACAGAGAATCTGGAGGAAACCCACAAGGACACAGGAAACACATGTAAAATACTTCATAGATAGTAACCTGAGCTCAGGATTGAATTTGGAATTGAATTTTGCCACCTAAACAAACACACAAACAAACAAAAGTGTCAGTATTTATGTCAAGTTTGTGACATGGAGCAACAACGAAAAGCGACAAAATACAGGGGGACAAAACTAATTTAAACTGTGATTTTGTACAGTGTTTTTACCCTCTTGTTATAGCTCATTTGTGCAGAAATGAACATGTGAATTGTTATTTCATATGTCATTCCCTGGCATATTAAAATCATAATAAAATCCAGTTTGATCCTTGAAGCCTTGAACCCACTTGGATTTCAACTAATTTCAACTAATTTTAAACTAAAAACCTACTTTTGCAAACTGGTCCTCAGGTTTCAGCCTTATCATCACAAAATTGGTGTCAAATTACTCAGAAATGTTCCAGCCTCAGAATGATGTGAAACATCTTGACATTTGCAAACCATCTGGCTGCCACAGGCAATTGATACTTTCAGAGATGAGCTCAGTTTACTTAAACAGCTGTTAAGTAACTCATTATTCCACTAATGGATTCTGATGAAATGCAGACAGCAAATTCAGGAAACTGATTTTGAGGAAGCATGCTAAATTTGGCCTTTCAGCCATAAATTGCTTATTTGTAAAGTCAAAGAATCTCTAGGGTGCAAAAAAAAAAAAAAAAAACAACTGGTAAAACTTTTCTCTCAGTTTGTCTGCACTGACAGTACAATTCAATCCAGATTGTTGACCAAGTTGACCAACACATTAAAGACTTTTGAGACTATATTTCTAGGTCTGCACCTTTCCACAAACCTTAAATAGAAATCTAACCACAATATCAATAAATTTCTCTCAGATTCAGTCAAAACAAACGCACTAATAGATAAGAAAGTACCTTTAAAGATGCATTAGGTAAGATTTCAAAAAAAAAGAAGAAAAAAAAAGGTGTCTAATGGTTAAATAGGTGAGGGGGGGGCCCTCATTGAGCCCATCCCCATTTCCAAAGCTCCACCTCAAAAAACTCATGGTGGTTACTAGAGTTAGCATGTTAACTTGAGTTACTATTAGCAAGGACATCAAGTGCACTCGGACATTCAACTGCTTGAAAGCCAAGTTACAACTCTATAAACATGCAATTTCTCCTCATATTGATTTACGAGGATGTGAAGAGGCATTTGGGGCATGTCTTTAAATGCCTGACAAGAGCCCAATTTAATTACAAACAATTTCATTCCGCACCAGAAGGCAGGTTTCCAAACAGTTTTTCTTTTCAGCTACACACTACTCTAGACCAGGGGTTCCGAAACTTTTCCAGGGCAAGGCCCCCCAAATAGCATTAACATTTGACCGAGGCCGCCCTTTTGCAAGATGTCTTTAAAACACATTAAATATACAGACTTCTGAATATATCCCCCCCTTTTTTAAATTAATAATTACATCTTACATCTTTACATTATATTACATTAGGAATTGATTGTGTGTGTGTGTGTGTGTGTGTGTGTAGTTGTCTGAGAGTGAGAGTTTATTTTTCACACCAAATTGTTGAGGCCCCCCGGGCACCCCATGGCGGCCCCCAAGGGGCCCCCACTTTGAAAACCACTGCTCCAGACTATGGCTAAGAATTAAATGATTATTTTTTCAAACCTTTTTTTTAAACATAATTTTTGATATTATTTGTACTAGTAAGAAATTAAAAATATTGCATATTGCACCTTTAAATGTTCTCTAGCAATGCTTGTTGTTTTAAAGGCAACCACTAGATATCAGTATTGTACTTTAAATAATTTGCTCACAGACCACAGCAAGACGAAATCCATTCTTAACAAACTGAATCCTATCATGCTCTGATTTGAGCACAAACACCAGCAGATGTCCTGTGTAGGACAAAATGACATTATGAGACACTTAAGAACATAGAATGTGAGATTGTGAAGACATTCTTGACTACAATGCATTGTTCATATTAAATGGCAATGTAAAAATGTTTTACAACTATCACTGATCTGAAGCGTGTGGACATGCTGTACCACTGACCAAATGTCACGAGATCTGTGTGCTTGCATATATATATATATATATATATATATATATATATTATATATATATATATATATATGTATGTATATATATATATATATATATATATATATGTGTGTGTGTGTGTGTGTGTGTGTGTGTGTGTGTCTGTGTGTGTGTGTCTGTGCGTGTGTGTAATTTCCACACACCCTGCTTGGCACTTAGAGTGACAGTCAGAGCAGTGTATAGGAGCCAGTTCTAGGATCACATCCTCCTCCCTCTCTCTCTCTCTCTCTCTCTCTCGGCGGTGAGCAGGTGGCCTGCCAAAACGCATAAAGATACTACGGCGGATCATACTTTTCCCGTCTGGCATGAGAAAGTGTATTCAGTATTCTAGGACAGAAGAGAACAGTCTTGTGGACAGTCTGCTGCTCAGTTCCCTGCACGCAGCCTTGTTGTGCACTGTGAGTGTAGAGCCGAGTTTCAGAAAAGGAAACATCACCACCTGTGTCTAGATTACAGGAAACAGACTAATTGCTAATTAGGATATGATACAGTTATGCACGGGAGAAGGACAGACAGAAACAGACCACATGGGCTTTCATCAGTGACATCATTAGTGGGTATGTAAAGGAGCTGCAGTGACATAGAAAGTGTTCAAATCTGTAATTATCAGCTCAGTGTGACAAAAATCCTCCTTTTTCGCAGACTTTATTTGCATTACACAGTACAAGGGGAGGCTGGAATAAATGTGCTAGCATGTCAAGGTGTGCTAACTTTAAAAGATTTAAAAATAAAACAAACCCATCAGTATATGGTTTCATTATGACATCCAGTTTGTTGTGATGCGTCCCAGTATGAAGTTGGTAATGAGTTACCATCTTCTACTGCTTACTCCTTTTTAGGGTCATGGGGAACTTGGAGCCTATCCCAGGGAGCATCGGGCACAAGGCGGGGTACACCCTGGACAGGGTGCCAATCCATCGCAGGGCACAATCACATACACACTCACACACCCATTCATATACTACGGACACTTTAGACACGCCAATCAGCCTACCATGCATGTCTTTGGACTGGGAGAGTAAACCGGAGTACCCGGAGGAAACCCCTGCAGCACGGGGAGAACATGCAAACTCCGCACACACAGGGCCACGGTGGGAATTGAACCCCTGACCCTGGAGGTGTGAGGCGAACGTGCTAACCACTATTTTCCTATAACAAGCAAGTGTTTTATTTCTTTTATACCACTGCAATTTGCAAATGATTACAGAATGAACTGTGACTATTGAACAGTTTATAGTTACATTTAATGTTGTGGAACATCTGCGAGACCAGTTAGTACCTGTCATCACTTATGTTATAACAGCTATAAACAATTGTTCCTTCACCAGCCTCACTTTTTTTCTCTTGCAGCTGAGAAACCGGAAAGCGCAAAGTTCTCTGTCCTGAAATCTCTCCTGTAGCGGAAAAGTTACTAACCTTTACAAAGCACCGACACTGGAGACTCCTTCTATAAATGTTAAAAATTTGCCTACTTACCGAAAACTTCACCACATCAATGATTATATAGTTTATTCAGAGCATCCACCATACCACCCTGTGTCCCTGTGTCACCAAGTCCCTGTGTATGAGCTGTTACTATAGAAATGATAACATACAGTATTATAAGTAGCTCATTAAAATAAAGCTATCTTTTATGTTACAGCTGGAAGTACAGTCTGAGTCATGCTGTCATATAAAATTAATTCATTATTCCACACCTTTTGGCCAATCAGACTAGAGAATTCAGCAGTTCTGTGGTAGAAAGGGTTGCAGCTTCTCTATTTATTGTGTTTGCTATTTGGAGAAAATACGGCATAAACCCAGTGGCATAATACAGACTTAAACACTTTAAACATTTTTAAATTATAAATGCAGCTGCCTATCTGTATTTAAGTGTGTGTGTGTGTGTGTGTGTGTGTGTGTGTGTGTGTGTGTGTGTGTGTGTGTGTAATAGTTTGCATCATTCTTATTATGCTATTGATGAGACTTCATGATATTCAATAATTATTTGCTTAATGCCTAATAGTTTCATTGTTGTGGTATTGTTAGCTATTAGGTTTTTAGATTCATTTGAACACAAACTGTGATTGGCCCACACTGATAATCAACATACAGACTAAAACTATCATTCTAAATAATAGGTTGCTCTACAGGGAGTCCCTAAAGTCTCTGTACATATTGAGAAATTAACACTTTTTAGTATGTAAAAAATATAAGTATGAAGTTTTCCATACTTGCGGACCAACCGAGAATTGGACGTCCATAAACATCCACTGACGAAGGCACAGCCAACATGGTTCTGGCAAACAGAGTCCCCTATGTATGGAGACTTTTGGGACACCCTGCATTTAGTTTGGCAGCATTTTGGGATGATATACCCAGCTCAAAAAATAGCCTGCATGAGAAATGAACGATTCCTTCTGCAAAGTGGCAAATAAATCCCTTTATTTCTTTCCCAAACACAAAACTGTTCATAAACTCTGCACAAAGGTTGTTTTTTGGAAATTTGTAAATTGCTTTTGCTCTTCTAATTGCAATCCCTTCTTTATATTTCATGACAAATAATGAATCAGCAGCATGTATATATATATATATATATATATATATATGTATGTGTGTGTGTGTGTGTGTGTGTGTGTGTGTGTATATATATATATATATATATATATATATATATATATAAAATCCATTTTCTATACCGCTTATCCTGTAGGGTCGCAGGGATACTGGAGCCTATTCCAGGGAGCATCAGGTACAAGGCGGGGTACACCCTGGATGGGGTGCCAATCCATCGCAGGGCACAATCACATACACACTCACACACTACAGACACTTTGGACATGCCAATCAGCCTACCATGCATGTCTTTGGACTGGGGAAGGAAACCAGAGTACCGAGTAGGAAACCCGGGGAGAACATGCAAACTCCACACACAAACTCCAGAGGTGTGATGCGAACGTGCTAATCACTAAGGCACTGTATACCCTATATATAAATAAATAAATAAATATGGAGAATTTGACTGGACTGTCACACTTTTTTGTCTAAACAAATCATATATGTAATATGCTATTCTCTTTACTGACATACATCATTTTTCTGTTTATATATATATATATATATATATATATAGGAAAGGTTATTTGGTTTGAAAGATTGGAAATCTATTTTTTTACTGACTCAATAATGCAGAAGTCTAAGACAACATTTCTACATACAGTGTGTATATATATATATATATATATATATATATATATATATATATATATATATATATATATATATAGGAATATATATAAGAAACTGTTGATATAAGAAAATGTTCAAATGTTCAAATGTTGCAATAGTCCTAATGTATAAATCTGGGACGAAAACTGAAGGATGTTCAAGGAATCATAATCATAATCCTAACATCCTTTTGGGGTGCAAATCGTTTGGGAACCCCTGACTTAAAGCATTCCCAAGGCATATCCAAGGCCAAACTAATTTGTCTAATTGAGATGTTTGTTGTTTTGATTTAGATAACAATCAATTATTATTCTCAAACAAATGTATGCAAAATGATCATTTTATTACAGGAAAAAGATGTTATGTACATTAATTCATAGAAACTCATTGTGCATTGTGCCCTCAGTGTGCACACTGGGTACATCTTAACAAAAACAGACAAGCAGCAGCATCTTTCCATAACTACCTGGTGTTTAACACCCACTTTAATTTGTACAATAGCTAGCTTGACCATGATCGTGATCATATATACAGTACTGTGCAATAGTCTTAGGCACATAGAAAGAAATGCTGTAGGGCAAAGAGGCCTTCAAAAATAATGAAATTAAATGTTTCTATATTAAAAAATTAAACAGTAATAAATGAAAAAGTCAATATTTGGTATGATGACCCTTTGCTTAAAAAACAAAAACAAAAACTAGTCTCAGGTACTACTAATTAGTGCAGTTTTATAAGGAAATGGGCTGTAAGTTTTTTTGAGCATCTTGCAGAACCAAGCATGGTTCTTCTGGAGACTTTGACTTTGTTTGTCCCCTGGTTTCTGAATCCAATCTTGCCTTGTTCATCACCTGACAACTGCTTGATTTGGATTTGGATTTGTTTGCCTGTTGAAATTGAAATGACTTTACAATTTGGATTTGTTTGCCTGTTGAAATATAAAGCCTTTTACGTGCACCTGAAACCATTTCTGCCACTTGACAAGACCGCAAAAAAGTGACATCTTAGCAAGTGAACATATCTTGAATATGTGCAATTTAATCTAATATTTAACATTTTCTAATAACTACATTATCAAAACTGAATATTATTCCGCCTGTTTTTAAAAGCTTTTACACATTTCAGGCTTTATAATATTTTATTCTGTTAATTTAGCTTCTTTCTAGAAATAAATGCTTAAATAAACGCTAGTAAATACACTGATCATTGATCATCGATCAAATACACAGAATAACATTGAGTATCTCATTACAGTGGCACCTGTCAAGGGGTGGGATATACAGTATTAGGCAGCATGTGAACAGTCAGCTCTCGAAGTCGATGTGTTGGAAGCAGGAAAAATGGGCAAACATGAGGATCTGAGTGACTTTGATAAGGGCCAAATTGTGATGGGTAGATGGCAGGTTTTGTGGGGTGTTCCCAGTATGCAGTGGTTAGTGCCTACAAAAAGAGGTCTGAGGAAGGAAAACCAGTGAACTGGAAACAGGGTCATGGGCATGCAGTTCTCATTGATGCGTGTGGGGAGCGAAGGCTAGCCTGTCTTGTCCGATCTCACAGAAGAGCTTCTGTAGCACAAATTGTTGAAAAAGTTAATGCTGGCTATGATAGAAAGGTGTCAGAACACACAGTGTGTTCAGAGTGCCTATTCCGACCCCTGTCCACCGCTGAAAGCACCAACAATGGGAACGTGAGTATCAGGACTGGACCATGGAGCAATGCAAGAAGGTGGCCTGGTCTGATCATGTGGATGGCTTGGTGCGTGTGTGACACTTACCTGGGAAAGAGATGGCACACTAGGATACACTATGGGAAGGATTCTTAACATTCTTAGTAAAATATTTTGACATAGGTTTAATAATCATGTATTTGGTGTATTGTAATATTATAAGAGGAAATACTAGATATTTTGCCTATATTCAGGATATTTTCACTTGCTAAGATGTCACATTTTTGCAATGTATTTCATCCAAATAATCTAAAATGAAATTACGGATGTAGACTACATCACATTGTTTCCACCCGTTTAGAAATAAGAGAACAATGAGAACAATGACAACAAGCCCACCAACAACACTATAAAACCGGATAGTTCATTGAACTCCAAAAATTTGAGGAAACTAATTACCTCAATTTTTTTAAGTTGATGAATCAATTTCTTCAAGCCAAATACACTTAAATATAACAAAAATTAAACTTAAACTTGTTCAATTTAATTGTATTTGGCTTAAAGAAATTGATTTATCAACTTAAAATGTGAACAAGACAGGACAGAAATCAGAAGAGACAGTAATAATAAAGTCTGAATGGAAAGAATAAATTAAATAAAAGTTCAACTCTTATTTTTAACCTAAACTTTTGATTTACCATTTTGTTCTGAATAGTCATAGTATGGCCTCAGAGTTTTTCAAACGAGTTTATGATTTGTGTCTGTGTCGCAGTAATGACTGGAGTGAAAATGGCTTCTTTTCATGACATAACACCTAAACCACACTAAACTGCCCAGGGAAACACTTAGTTGAATATGTAAAGGATTATGTTTGGTTTTGGCTTGGATATAGCCCACATCAGCATTCGTAATCTTTATATATAATACAATCTTTCCCCTGTTGGTGCTTTTTATACTATAAGTGGAGCAGCACTGGGAAAATGTGAAATCTGTACCTAATGCAGTGTTGTTGCATTATATTCATCTTTAAATATAGAAATATAATAATATAATATAATATAATATAATATAATATAATATAATATAATATAATATAATATAATATTAATAGTATTGTCTAAAGTACCAGCTGGTGGCACACTATTGTCACCTACAATTTAGTAAGCTAGTATTTGACTTAGGATGATGCACAGAGCTCTTGTTAGTGCAAGTGATAACACTAACTCAGAATGATGAGTGAAAATATCCTGGAGAAATGTGCCAGTCCTATGCAAGTAAATCCATCTATTTCTTTCTGAAACACAAAATCCTTCACAGCTAGTGAGCGAAGTTTGTTTTCAGGTGATCATCCACCTGCTTTCAGGACAGCATTATTAACACAGCTTGTGGTTACATGTCATAAATAATCACTCAGCTTGTAACAGCTATGATTTCAAACAAGGTTCATTTCAAACATATCAGCTTTAGTGATTTGCAAAATGCAGTCAGTGTCATGCGGGATCTGGTGCGGTGTTCTTCTGCACTGAATGTATAAAGTTGTGAAAGCAAACGAAACAAAACACTGTATGGTGCAGTGTTTTATATCAACGTGCACTGTATGTGTATGTGTAATGTGTTTTGGAATGGCCCAGTCACAACCCAGATCGAAATCCTATCAAAAACCTGTTGATTGACTTGCAGTGTGATTGATCTGGAGCGTTTCTGCAAAGAACAGTGGAATAAAAGTGCCAAAGAAGTTGGTAGACACTTATGCAAAAAGACTGAATGCTGTATTACAAGGAAACAGTGCTTTAACAGAGTAATAGTTAAGAGGTGTGCATATTTATGCAATCAGATTAAAGTTTTTTTCTTTTTCTAACCCCCCCCAACATTCAATAAAACAAAAGATCTGACATGATTTTATCTTGGTTTTCTTTCTTTCTTTCTTTCTTTCTTTCTCTCGTTCTTTCTTTTTACATCATAGAAACCTGCAATTTTATCGGGTTGTGTAGATTTTTTATGTCCACTGTACAAAAAATTAAAAAGAAAATTCTGCAATCATTTAATAACATTAATGGTGTTAGGCTTTTATTTTAATATATAAAAAATATGCTATTGAAAACATTATGCTGCTGTAAAAAATGCATAATCAGATGTCTCCATTGCTCTGGGAAAAGACAAATAAACTAAAACAAGCAAACAAACAAACAAATAAACAAACAAACACAAAGTCTAGTACCTAATTAATGAAGTATTTGTAAATAAACAAACAAATAAATATGCAATCTCTCTGCGACCCTGTAGTAAGGAGTACAGAAAATGGGTGGATGGATAAATGTATATACATGCAAACAAGTATTTAAAGAAATAAATGAATTAATGAATAAGGAAGCAAGTACTTCATGTACTTAACTGACTAGCTAGCTATCCAACTAACTAATTAAAGTGCTTAACTAGCAAACCAACAAATTCATTAATAAATAGTATATATGTCGTCAGAGTTCATGTCAAGTTTCTAACATTGTGGCATGAGGCAACAGTGATGAGCAACAAAACATTGTGTGAAAAAAATTATGCCAATCAAGCAAATTAGTCTTGACATTATTTAAACAACAAATCTAAATGACCAACTCTAGCAAATTCATCAGACCAGTCCTGTCTGACATCCTGTTCAAATTCTCTACTCTAACAACGACCTTTCCTACACTGCTTATCATGCAAAATGAAAGAAAAACTTCTAGCTGCTGTTTTATCTGGAGCTAATGTCACGCCTTACAAGTCAGAAGCAACTTGTCAACTAGTCATTTGATGCAGGATATGCAGAATAGAAATGCTTTAATAAGAAGATTGATTGGCTGCTTCACAAACCTTGACTGACGTTATATTTGTGCATGAGGTGAAGCTGAATAAAAGGTTTGCAATCTATTGGTTGTAAAAGAAAGAGATGACGGAAGGTGTTTGGGTGTTTTCTGGTACTCCTGTATTACTTTTTTCATTTGAAGCATTTATTTTCCACAATTATATTGGCAGATGGAATTATAGACAGTATTTCTTTTGTGCAGCAAAAAAAATAAATCCCGCCTTATACTCTTGCTCTTTCTGAGTACTAATTTATATAATTCCCATTGTACTTTGCCATACAACATTAACAAGCATAATGACCTATACTCACTCACTGGCCATTTTTTTTCACACATGGTCTAGTTTGAGTATATACTAAGGATGCTTTTACATTTTATGATGAACTATATATGATGGGCAAGGAGATGGAAGGCGGAGGCAGGCTTGAGACAACTTAACTCTTTATTTTACTCCTTTTTTCTTTTCCTGCTTTTCAGCATTCCTTTTTCTTTAACACACACATGCACACACATAAACACACTCGTGTCGTGCTGGTCGTTCTCTCTCTCTCTCTCTCGGCGTGTGTCTCTCTCCTTATCCATTTTTAAATCAAGCTTTATTGAGTGCTTTCACCTCGTCTCACTGCAACAGACAACATTCATTAAGAGAATTCCCCATTCCTTACCACTCACCTTCTCCACCTCCGCCCTCCATTCAGAAACCGGTGCTCGTCCACGCCCCTGCCTCCACACATATGTAGCATTTAGTTAATTTTATTTAAACCTTGCTGATATCAGTATGATTCTAATCTAGTATGGTTTGATTGCATTGAGTAACTGACTAGCTCCTGAATCCATCCATCTGCACAACACAACTCATACATGTATTGTATTTTGGGCTGCAGATGACATTCTTCTGCAGATATGAGCTGCTAAACTGAGCCAAAGGACAGAGCTGTCTATTCTAGATATCTATTCTAGATACTATTCTGCTTATTCTAGATAATTCATTTTGATTCAAATTCCCTTATGGTGTGAAATAGACTGGTGATCAATTGAGGATGTAGTCCCGTCTCATGTTCAGTGTTCTGGGGATGGACTGCATATTCACTGTGACCCCGTCCAGGACTACTACCTATGATTACGTATGTGAATGGACCAGCATCCCATCCAGTGTGTTTTCCCACCTCGTGCCCAGTTTTCCCAGGACAGGCTCCAGATCCACTGCATTAGAGAGGAATAAATGGATAAAATGATATTGACCATTACAAAATGTATTTATGGATTTATTCCACAGGAAACTACAAGAAAAAGCCAATTACCATTATAAATTGCCTATAAAAGTCAATCAGATCAATCAGGCAATAATCATGTGTTCCCAGTAAAGTAAGCTGAATCATGAGATCTGTTTTTTTTCTATAGATATCCAAATGGTCACAGCATGATGTCTGTTGCAGGCTGGCAGTTACGAGACTGTTTTTAATAAAGTTTCCAATATGAGGATGGTGGGGTGCCAAGCATGGCAGGTGGCTGTGCCTGCTGTCTTGTGTAGATGACAGGGCCATCCGCTTAGAGACGTTTACAAGAAAAAGCCAAGTATCTGCCTTTAACAGACATTATCTCCATTATTTTTTGTTTGGCTTTCAAGACCTTTTCAGAAGGAACTACCACAGTTTTTCAAACACATTTCACTATCAGATAACTGCAAACAGTAATCAAATGCTTACTTTCAACCTTTTCTTTGAGATAGAAAGGAAACTGATGTCAAAACCAAATATATTTAACTGCCAGACTGCTATTGTTTTAATAAAACTCCAAACCTCCAACTATCTCCGTATCTGCCACCTGACAAGATACTTTACCCGCACATGGAGGCAGCAGGATTTCAATTGTTGCGACAGGCCCTGGCCTCCCAAGTCTGCCTCCTCATTGATCAGATTGCCATAGTCAATGCCCAGCTACCGCAACTCTCCAGCACACTAGCACCTACACCGGCTAATACGGTGGCACCATCCCAGTCTGCCCTGTCGCTGATAGCTCGTCCCGACAAATATTCAGGTGATGCCGATTCGTGCAATGGGTTGATGGTTCAATGCTCCTTGTATTCCTACAGTCAAGAGGGAGTGACAGCGAACACTAAAATCACTCAGTTCATCAACTTGCTCACTGATAAGGCCCTTGTCTGGTCTATTGCCATCTGCACCCAAGGAGAAAGCATGCCACCTCCTAAAAGTGCTTCCTGGAGCTCTTCTGGTGAGTTGTCAATCATTCTACCAAGGGAAAGGAAGTAGGAGAGCAACTACTCATGCTCTGACAAGGCAACCAGAGTACCCCCAAGTTCAAATTAGAGTTCTGCACGCACGCCATTTGCAGTTTCTAGAATGAGTCAGCTCTAATAGCCTATTGTCAGGGATTGGCATTCTAATGGAGCTGGCTTGCCATGATGCTTAATCATCCCTCAACTCCCTCATTGATCTCTTCATCCATTTCGACCACTTACTGAAGAACTGTAGGGGCAAACCACAGATAACTTCTGCAGTGGAAATCTCCGAGCCTGAACCCATGCAACTTGGACAAGCTAACTTGATAGATCTGAAATGCTCAAGTGGAACTTAAGCTCTGCTTTTACTGCAGAAGATTTCAGCACAGTGTTTTCATGCCCAGTCTGACCCAACCAAGGCCTTCTCCAAACTGCACAGAGCAAGAAAACGATAAATGTCCCCAAAATTACTATTCATCAAAATTTTGCCATACCTGTGCAGATAGGAGACTAAGAGAGTTTTTCTACTGTTTCAGCTCTGATTAACTCTGATGCAGCTGGCCACTTCATCAACAGCTCTATTGTCATGAAACTGAAACTGCCTACTCAACCACTCCGCAATCCCTGGCATGTCCAAGCCCTT
This sequence comes from Ictalurus furcatus, assembly GCF_023375685.1. Taxonomy (NCBI): domain Eukaryota; kingdom Metazoa; phylum Chordata; class Actinopteri; order Siluriformes; family Ictaluridae; genus Ictalurus; species Ictalurus furcatus. The sequence continues at coordinate 24,581,306 of NC_071262.1, read as the reverse complement.
GCTGGGGGACCCATCACTCTTTTTCTCAGAGTCACATCCGTCCAACAGGAATAAATCTTTCTCCTTATTACAGTCTCCTAGATGCACACCCATTACCCACAGATCTCCTAGTCTGAAAAATAAATCCTCCACTGCTCCTAATGGCCTTCCCCCCCATTGAACTTATGACTGCGCCATTGAGCTCACTGCTGGTGATATGCTCCCTTGCAACCATGTGTACCCTCTCTGAGTTAAGGAAACCCAAGCCATAGATGAATACATCATGGAGGCCCTGGATCAAGGATACATTTGTCTTTCCACATCATCAGCATCAGGAGGCTTTTTCTTTGTGGAAATAAAGGAGTATGACTCAGGCTGTGCATTGACTATTGTGGATTAAACAAAGTCACAGTCAAACATCGTTATCCACTACCCTTAGCCTCAGAGGCTCTGAAGCAACTCAAAGAAGCCAAGATATTCATGAAGCTCAATTTACGCAGTGCATACAATCTTGTCCAGATCCAAGATGGAGATGAGTGGAAAACAGCCTTCAGCACTACCTCTGGACTCATCATGTACTGCGTCCTGCTGTACTTGCTATCTTACATGCTTGCAGTGTTCTAGTGCCTCAAAAATGATGTCCTCCGGGATATGATTGGAAAGTTCATCATCATGTACATCAATGGCATCATCATCTACTCCCCTTCCAAAGAAGAGCATGCCACTTATGTCAGGGCTGTTCTTATATGGCTCTTGGAGAACCAGCTGTTTGTAAAAGGGGAGAAATGTGATTTCCTTGAAGATCCTTGTCTCGCAAGGAAGGCCTTAATTTTAAGAGAAAACCATGAGGAGCCATTTATAAGGGTAGCTGAGTCAAGCTGCCCCCGCGAGATAATAGTGAGACCAAGGTCTCTCTAAATTGTTTTGTCTCTCTCCACGTTCGAACCTAATGGTATCCAGAAAGTCCTCTTTCAAAACATAATGGTATCCGGAAAGTCCTCTTTCAAAACATAATGGTAAATTTGATAAGCCTCTTTCAAAACATAATGGTAATGTAGATGAGCTCTTTTTTAACCCTATTGGCATTGATATCATAGTCTTTCTGAAATATATTGGTTATCTACTGTGTAAATACAGTATAAATACTGGAGCTTGAGCTCCGGGTGTCAGATCACTTCTGAGAATTCTCACCGGTGTGGATCTCGTGTGGTGGAACGGAACCAATAAATCTGGACCCTTGCTTCTTCTCACTCACGGCTGGTGTCTTTTTTTCTATCTCCAACTGGGTTCACAGATGTGAGTATTTGCTTCTATGTTGAATTTTAAGTGTCTTTGGGTAATAGGCTAAATTTGGGCCAGCACATGCTACCACAATATAATTTCTTGCCTACATCATCAATCAAGGGGATGTTCTCATGGGCCAGGATAAAGTCACTGCTGTATCCTGACTTTGATCTTGCCTTAATAAAACTCTGAACCTGCAACTGTATCTGTCTCTGGCACCCCGAAAAATGCTTTAAAATTTCTGCTGGCCCAGTTAAAATAAAGTTCCAAATACATTACAGTTAAAACACCCAGAAGCATTTTTGATCCTACTAAAATTAAACTATTAGGAGTACATTTTGATGAGTTGTCATTATGGTGAACAACAAGATCCATAATTAATTGTGACAACACAGTCATGGCTAATGAGGCAACTCATAGTATTCATTCATCTTCAGTAACCGCTTTATCCTGGTCAGGATAATGGAGGATCTGGAGCCTATCTCAGGAATACTGGAGACCAGACACACACATATTGCTCAGTCATTCATAATTAGGGGTAATTTAGTATAGAAAATCCACCAACTAGTATGTTTTTGTGAGGTGGATGGAAACCAAAGAATAGGAGGAAACCAACAAAGACACTGGGAAAATGTGACACTCACTACAGCCCATAACCTGAGCTCAGGCTCGAACCAGGGTCTCTAGTGCTGTCAGGCGGCAACACTACTTTCTGCACTACCATTCCTCGTTTATTTTAAAAGAGTAGTTTGCCTTCCCCTTCCATCCAACAGTTGACTATGACAGAAAAGTGGTAGTGTCAAGCAACTCTGTACTGACTGGGTGGTGGAGTTACGTTCTAAGCCAGAAAAGAAAAAAAAAAGAAACAGCCTGAATTTAAAAACTAGGCAAATCCATTGTATGTTGGTAGTTTTTTCTAAGCTATCTTTGAAATGATGTGATTATTCCAACTTTAGGAACTCTTTTAAACAATACACACGTTACCTTTAACTGACAATGTAAAATATGATTTCTTTTGATCCTTTATTCCAATTCCAATTCATTCAATAATTCCAGGTCAATCACATTCCCTAAACACATTTCCCACTGTTGGCTGAGGAATATTTAAAGTAATTAAGGTATCAGTCATGGCTCATGAAGCTGGAAAATACTAGAACTAAAGACAAATACACAGCTTAACACAGCAATATAATCAGTCAATATTATGTATGGAAAGAAGGCTGTGAAAAATTGTCTTTATTGGTTAACCTTATGATATTTTGTTAAATATATTCACAAAAATACTCTGCTCTTATGGATATCAAAAAATCGCAAACACAACGCAGGTTTATAAAAAAAATCTTTGTTAAATATATGTGTGCAACAATTATTGGCACCCCTATGATATGAGAAAAATATATTTGAAGTATATTCCCATTGATATTTTTAAACTTTTTAGTACACCTGGGTGACTAGGAACCGGAAATTGTTCAAGCATGACCTCCTGTTTCACAGGGGTATAAATATGAGGTAACACAGAGGCAAAATACCCTTAGTCATTCATAACAATGGGTCAGACCAAGGAATACAACTGTGATGTGCGGCAAAAGGTTGTTGAGCTTCACAAAATGTGAAGTGGCTGTAAGAAAATAGCAAAAGCATTGAAAATGTCCATTTCCTCCATCAGGGCAATAATTAAGAAGTTCCAGTCAACTTAAATGTTATGAATCAACCTGGAATTGGACGCGTGTTTATATTGTCTCAACGCACTGTGAAGAGGATGGTTCGAGTGGCCAAAAAATCTCCAAGGATCACGGCTGGAGAATTGCAGAAGTTAGTTGTGTCTTGGGGTCAGAAAGTCTCCAAAACAATAATCCGAAGTCACCTACATCACCACAAGTTGTTTGGAAGGGTTTCAAGAAAAAAGCCTCTACTCTCATCCAAAAACAAACTCAAGCATCTTCAGTTTGCCAGAAACTACTGGAACTTCAATTGTGATCAGGTTTTGTGGTCAGATGAAACAAAAATAGAGCTTTTTGGCAATAAACACCAGAGGTGGTTTTGGCGCACACAGAGAGCCATATGGAAAAGTACCTCATGCTGTTAAATATGGTGGTGGCTCTTTAATGTTATGGGGATGTTTTTATGCCAGAGGACACATGTTAAGATACATGGCATCATGGACTCTTTCAAATATCATCAGATATTAAATGAAAACCTGACTGCCTCTCACAGAAAGCTTAAAATGGGCCGTAGTTGGATCTTCTATGCGCTTTGTACTTTGTACGCGCAGGTCGCACATGCGCAATTAGTTCTCTCTTGACTTTATTTACATATGTGACCTTGAATTAATGCAAAAATAATCAGATTACATTACTTTCATATTGTGATACTTGGATTACGTTACTGATTATAATTTGCATAAAGTAATTTGTAACTGTAATGGAATACATTTTCTAAAGTAACCCTTCCAACCTTGCTTGCTATGTATTCTTCAACCTCTTCAGGCATTATAGGAGAAAACTTAGAGCTGTTATCTTGGCAAAGGGAGGTGGCACAAAGTACTGACTAAAATCTTTAACAAAGATATGAATGTTTTGAACAAAAGATCAAAAGGTTAAACATTAAAGAAAAATTTTCACAGCCTTCTTTGCTCATATTTACCATGGGTGCCAATATTAGTGGAGGACACTGTATGCTCTTTCTCAAGTTAATTTTTCATCACAGAAAAGTACTTTTACTTCACTACATTATGTGGTGTTCCTCTGTTACTGTTAAATATTAATGAATAAATGTAGTTTTAATAATTCGTTTAATATCACGTATATTGAGGTCACGAATCTCGCGATATGCTATAGTGGTCTGAATGTGAACGCAACAACTGCTCACTTTTTTAGGGGCTCAGTCCTGGAAAATAATGACCGGAGAGGGGGAAGAAGCTAGTGTGTTGATGGAGGCAGGACACACACACACACACACACACACACACACAAACACAATCACTCTCTCTACACACATACTTTCTCTTCTGGTCTGTTCCATAGTCTGTTCTTCTGTTCTCTGTTGTCTTGTTAAATCCAGGTGCTAACAAGGTTGTGCTGTTACTGTGTTGTGAAAATTGGTGTGTGTGTGTGTGTGTGTGTGTGTGTGTGTGTGTGAGAGAGAGAGATTTTGTGTTGAAAATGACAGGTTCTGTGTTATTGTACCATCACAGGACTGGGATATGCTGTTTCATCTTGAACCCAGATTTTATATCATATAAACAGAAAAGGCATATTTCAAGGAGAGGTGTGGCAGCTGTCCATGTAGTCTGAGATTCAGGATTTTCCCTTCATTTTAATCAGATCTGAAGAAACTAGTAACTTGCTACTTGAGTGGTCTTCTCATTGGATACTATATTAGTCTTACTCAAGTCATTATTAACATTATTAGTTTTACTCTTCCTTGAGTAATTATTTTTTTATAAGCAGTTTTACTTGTACTTGAGTAAAATGTTTGGCTACTCTACCCACCTCTGATTATAGCTTCATGTATATAGGATTTTATGATGGCTTCGAGTGAAGCTCAGCCAATCAGATTTTAGAAACTGTCCATTTTATAAAGATTCATAGCATTTTATAGACTTAGTACTTTATTTATATAATTTCCAGTTGTATCTGCAAGGAATTACTATGGCACCATAACATATTGACTCAAGCACTATTAGTGATTTTTATTAATGTTACAATATATGACATAAAATTTTATATGATCAATTGTGATAGCTGTTATAAACTACAATGTGGTCCAAAAACCTGAGACTACTACTGATTTTTTATTTATTTATTTTACATTCTTTTATAAGGTAATACAAAAAATGTTCATAGAACTTGAGGATAAACATAAAATCTCATATATAGTATTTACATGAATTTGATGCTTTCTAAGTATTTTGGTATGCCCCCCTTTTTGTGTGCACTGGAGCCGGCTTGTGTAGTTCGTGTAAAATCTGATGATCCATGTTAGGTCAAATCCATTGTCGTCTGAAAATATCCACACTTCAGTGGAAGGAATATAATTTCAGAAAATTGGACCTTTTGTTCAAAGGAATTAATAAGGTCAATAACACAAATTTGCTTAAATTTAAATTGGGACATTAGAAATAATGCAGAACCTTTAATATAAAATGTTCAGCATATTGAATGTTTCTTTCTTTGTTTTAACATTTTCAAAATGATAAAACCTGTTTTTTTTTTTGTAGTTTTAAATGAAAAAAAAAAAAAAATAGTAGTTTCAGACTTTTATATTTTGTAAGCCCCACTGCATATGGAATAACAAATGTCTTAATAACCAGAACTAACCCTCATTACGTGACAGACATGCACTGCATGTTAAAAGTTCACATGTGAAAAATGTGAGAAATACAACACGTGTTAAATTCACATGCGAAGTTCACGTGATTATTTTGTAAAGCGAATCAAATGCCTTTATGACTAATATAGGTTTTCCACAGCAGCTGAGGAACATGGAACTTTTCACTCCTCTCTGACTTGATATTTTTATACTTTTATTTTAAATGTTTTTTTTTTTTTTTTACTTTGACGCATCCCTCAACAAAATCAATATCTTTTCTTTATATCTCACAGAAAAATTCACACACAGTACAAACTGATGATGCACTGTGTATGATGAAGACAGCGCTATCCTAAAAAACCCACCTCAGAAACAACATTTGACACAGAGTATGTTTATTTTGTAGATTTAAGACTCAAGCTCTGAATAGAATGGATTCATGCTATTGATGTCAAATTCTGACCATACCGTCTTCATGTTGCGGCAGAAATTGAGACCAGGTGACATTAAGTAGCCAATGTTCCTGCATTGCGCATTTTGAGATGCTTTTCTGCTCACCACAGTTGCAAAGAGTGTTTTTGAGTTACTGTGGTGTTTTTTTAGTGTTCAGATATTGACGTTATAAAATTCAGATTTCAGATATTCAACCAATCAAATTCAGTTTGCAAAATTCACTCTGGGCGGAGAGGTTGGGGGGTTGTGCAAGTTAAGTATCCAGTCAAACCACTTCATTATTAAAAATTCAATGACTTAACTTTTATATCTGTATGTCTCTTTTTGTTATTTCAGCTCAACAACAATTCATTATTCATTCTCATCAATTGCATTGAATTACTGCGTCCTCTGATCAGAGCAAAGGAAGCGCTTTGTTATTTTCTCTTTGTTGTCAATCTGCACAGATCTTGCCATGGCATCTGCCACCAGGTCTAAGGGAGCTTTGTGAAAAAAGCAATCAACCACCTATAAGGTTGAAAGAGCTGAAACTCAGGAGGATACACTCCTCTAGGAGTGTATCCTGAGTGGATCTTCAGTGTTATTTCAAAGCTATTTCCGCTCCAACAGCTTGAGCGCACCCGTATGAGTGGAATGAGCTTAGACACACCATCAGTAGGGATATCGCTTGCAGAAACCTTTTTTAAAAATGTAAGATTGCAACAGATGTATGTGTGCACACTCTCTCTCTCTCTCTCACACACACACACACAGGTAACACTTCATAGGGTGAAATGATCTACATAAACCCTTCATAACTGAACACATCATAACACTTGAGTGATGTAGACTTTTAAAAATATACAGTACATTCATGTAAAGAACATCTTATGCTACATTGCTGTTGAATTCTCAAATCTGATTGGTCAGTAGTAGATGTTGATTCATTTTCTATACCAGTAGCTATGATAAACACACCAGCCATATGTCATGAATCAAGGATGTGTTCAGAAGCAATTGCAGATATATAACGTTTATTTAAACAATCAAACAACAAAACAAAGACACTAAGACAACTAGGCAAAATACTGTGGCATGAAACAAAACACGGGAACATGGAACACGACCGTCTAAGACAACAAAAGACTGAGAAACAGTGCAGACAATGGCTATATATACAAGAGTGCTCATTAACAGAAACGTGAATCAGGTGCAGGTGGTCATGTGACATGTAGTGCAGTGCAGTGGCTGATGGGAACTGGAGTCCAGAGTTTCCTGATACATGACACCATAATTCAATTCACAGGTCTATATTAATCCACTCATTCTTATACATCATTGTATCTAAAGCGTTTCTATTTAACAAATGTGTAATTATTGATATGGTGAGGTTTGCTGTAAGGAGATGTTTATTTAACATTTAGGGAAGGAGTCTCCAGTGTCAGTGCTTTGTAAGGGTAAGTAAGATTACCGCCACGGAAAAGTCTTTTTATCTTCTTAACTTTGAGACAGCGAGAAAAAAGGCTGGCGAAGAAATGACTGTTTATTGTAGAATCCTGGTGTGTGAGGGTGTGGAGGAAGACTTGAGAGACAGGCAGAATTTTAACTCAGGCCCACGTTTATTCAGATGCATTTCAGAGCATTTTCAAAACTCAACAGAAAACTCTCTCCGTCAGGTTCAAGTTCACGCTTCCTCACATTTGTACGTGTGCGTGTGTCTTGCGAACTCTGCTGAGTGTTCTCGCACTCTGTCTCTCTCACTCACGGGTGACGGGAGTGACCGGAAAGCACAAAAAGTCACACATAAATCAACTCAGCAAATCACTATGGTATAAGATGAATAAAAAACCTCAGGATCGTAAAGGCAGTACATGACCCTGTAATTGATCATTTTGCTAAAATAGCATGCCCACAAGTGTTTTATTCATTACATGACAGCCTACTTGGTAGTTCAGTATACTTCTGCTACACCAGAGTCATTTAATGATGATGTGACATAGCCTGCCAAGAGGTTAAATAGGAAAATCGAACCAGGGGGACATTCCCAAATAATGCATTACAGTAAGTGAATGTGAATGTGAATGTGGTGGTAAGAGCATTGACATGAAAGTCTGTTGTGTAACACTATGACATAGTGAAAGTAATTACCACAAACTGTAAGAACAGAGTGAAATGATTTATGCGTTATAAGAGTTTATGAATACTAAAGGAAGTGCCATCACACTGTAATGAGTTATGAACAAGTTATTTTCTAACCCTAAATTAATTATAGTTTGGTTTTGATGTTTGACATATTACATCGTCACTGTCACATGACTCAAATCTATTACAAAATCTGTAACATCTGTAACAAGTCAGCATGGAAGCTGACAACCTTATGCCAATAAAAATCTACATCACATGACTCAGGTGTTATGTCAACTAAACAAAATCATCATGTGATCTGTACAATTATATTGAGAATGATATATGCTGCAGTTTGGGTGGCTGGAGGCCGTATTAGGAGCAGCGATGGCACAAATTTGTTATTTAATCATTTGAGTCACAAGTGCTATCAGCCAACCTTGCCTTATTGATAACGTTGCCATTAAATAGCTTCACTGAAAATGACTAAAATAAAAAGTTAGTAAAAGGAGGGAGAATACATTTACATAATAAAACCTAAACAAAATAATTTCCTTTTCTCCTCCAGCAGTAAACCACCAGTGCTTCATCATCTTGAGATCCCTGAGCTCAGAGTCTGATCAATTTCAAACAGAAAGAGTATAAAGCATGATTGTGAATGATTAATCCTGTTTCTCAGCACAGCAGCTGGTAGACAAATGGGATTAAACAAAATAAAGGAGAGTTTATATTAAATATCATAAATATGGAATTGTAACGAGAACTTTGTGGCTTTTTATTAACATCATTATAGTGCAACTAGAGTTTACACAGAATGGTGTGAAAAACAAAAAGCATCCAGTGAGTGGCAGTGCTGAGGGTGGAAACTTTTATCTCTTCTTGTTTGGATTATGGCAACTCTCTCTACACTGGAATTATTCAGACATCTATGGCCTGATAACATCTATGGCCAGACTCCTGACAGGTACATAGAACTGCGAACACATTACCCCATTCTTGCTTCACTACACGGACTACTGGTGCACTACAGAATTGATTTCAAAACTCTCCTACTAGTTCTCAAATCTCTGAACAACCTAGCTCCTTCACACCATACAGAGCTTCTGTCTGTTCTTAATCCCTCTAGAACTCACAGGTCATGTGATCAAGCGCTACTAATGGTTCCCAGATTTAGATTGAAGCTTAGGGATGACCGTGCTTTTGCTGTGGCTGGCCCTAAGCTTTGGAATAGCCTGCCTCTACACATTAGAACTGCCTCTACCTTAACTATTTTCAAATCCAAGCTAAAAACATATTTCTTTTCCTTGGCATTTGACCATCCGTAGAGATAGTTTTAAATCTGTTATATGATTGTTATGTAATAACAGTTATAAAGTTAGGTTTTGTATTGATACTATTTTTTTGTCTAAAGTAGTTTTTGTAATTATTGTTGTAGAGCGCTTTGGTCCAACTTTGTTGTTTTTGAATGGTGCTATGGAAATAAACTTGAGACTGACACTGACCTTCGAAACACCTTGGTGATGAGAGCGATCAGAGGTGAATGGCCAGACTGGTTTGAACTGACAGGAAGGCTGCGGTAACTCGACCTCCGTGGTGAGGAGAAAAGCATCTCAGAATGAACAACATCTTGAACATTGAGGCAGATGGGCTACAACAGCAGTAGACCACATCAGGTTCTGCTCCAGTCAGTGTAGAGCAGGAATCTGAGGTGACAGTGGACACAGCCACACCCAAACTGGACAGATGAAGATAAACAACAAATAAACAAACAAACAAACAAACAAAAACCAGGTGAAAAAAAACAAACAATGCTCAGTTTTGGTGAGCCTGTGCCCCATGCAGCTTCACATTCCTGTTCCTGTCAGTGTTTATTTAGGTTTATATCAGTTACCATGCAGGCTTTTGAAGGCATCACTAAGTGTTACCTATATGTCTAATACTAACAAAGATTAAGATGACAGGTTTCACTTTATGCTGACCAAAACAGAACCTTGAGACAAATCATGATAAATGAACTTAAAAGCGTGAGGTGTAACACCAAGAGAAATGTCCAGTTTCTGAAGAATCTCTCCTCTAACATATATTTATTGTTCAGTAAGAGCTGTTGATATTTTAACTGAGGTTCAAACCATGCAGACTAATTCTTCTCTTTTCAAACAGTGCGGATTGAAAACAAACCATTTGAGCTGTAAATTCTGAAAAACAACCTGCACAGTCCAGCCATTTTCCCATCATGATAAACTATTATGCATTTTCATGCCTCGTGAAACAATGGAAACATAGCAACTGTGACTGGAATTTATTCCTTCTCATAAAATTATTAGTTGGAAAAAAACAACTACATTAATACTTTAGGATAAACCATGTCTCCGTTTATATGTTAAAAAAACAAACAAACAAAAAAACAACTCAGTCCTCATCTTTTACACACTTTACACAAGCAAATCCTTAAGATCACTATGAGGACAGGGTGTGCTAGGCTGTTATAGGAAAATAGTTTTATTTAAAAGAACATCATGTCATACTTTTTATCCATTTATAGTTACATTTAATCTTGTGGAACACCCTGCTATTACATTATTGCAGCTGTAAACAGTTACTCTTTCAGCTGCATCTCTTTTTTTCTTTCTTGTAGTTAATACAACAAAAATAGTGAAGCTTCTCATGTTATAAAGAAACTGGAAAGCTCAAAGTCCTTTATCCTGAAGACTTTTCCTTGGTAGAAACGATTTACTGTTACAAAGCACTGACATTGGAGACTCCTTCCAAAAATGTTAAATACCATAACAAATCACATCAATGATTATTTGTTGTTCTTTGTTAAATAACAACATGCTTTACAATTTTTTCTTTAATCATTAGAGCACACGGCACATTTACCATATGTCACGTAAGGAGGTTTATACGGATCCAAGTGCAGATAAGAGCTTTAATGAAGATTATAATATCTAGGGAGCAAGGCAAAAGACATAAACAAAGATAAGCAATGGTCAGGTAACCAGGCTAAAGCAGGTAAGGTTGAAATCAACATCAAAGGCAAAGCAGAATGACCTGACCAGACCTTGCTACTATACAAAAACTATGGCAAATAAACATATTCCTTCACGAAGACCTAGTGCATGAGCTGTCTCTTAAGTAGTGTGGTGTGATTGTCAGTGTGATTAGGAACAGGTGTGTGTGATTAGTCGTTAGGAGAAGGTGTCTGCGTGTTCCATTGGGAGTTGTAGTTGTCGGCCATTGTAGTTCGTGGCGCATTTTGGTAAATGGAGTCACTAGTTTGCCGTGACATGACGCCATACAAGTCCCTGTGAATGAGTTGTTTCTATAGAAATGGTAACTGTGATTTGAAGTGCAACGGGCACAGTTGTCAGAGCTTCTGTTATATAAACTTCTGATTAATCAGATTCAAATATAAGTGAGCAATATTGTTTTATTCATTGTGAGAGATCCTATGAGGTATAATCCATATGGCACAGTGAATGCATGATTCAGTCTCAGTTGAAATAAAATCCTACATTTTAATGCCATGTTTCTGTTCACATTACAAAAACAAAAAACAAAACAAAAACCTACAGGAATCCTGCAGGATTTTCATTTTTCAGTGACAAACTGTGCAGGATATTCCTATAGTTTTTACAATTGTGCCTTCAGTACAATAGAAACATGCAGGAATGTCCAGCATACTTGCTGCACACCTCCTGCAGAAATAAGATGAAGTTCCCAAGCACCTAATCTGTCCTGCAAGACAACTTCTTATCTCCTGTAAATGGGATATATATATACAGTGTATATATATATATATGTATATATATGCAGGTTATGTAGTCAACAAAATTAATACTGTAATAAAAAAACAATTAGATCTGTGTTGAGTGGGGAAAAACAAGCTACTTAAATGTGAAAAGCTCAGTGTTTTAGCAAAATGGTTGAGTAAATAATTCAGTGAGTCATTCACAGCACTCAAAAGGATGCTCACTTTTCGCACGCATTGGCATAACAATGTAATTTGCAGAAAAGGCCAGTAAATAAATCTCTTCACACAGGTATTTGAATGTACGTCGTGTGTCTGGAGAGGTATAATCCCACTTTTATTAAATCATTTCTTTAATTTTATATGGTGTACTAAATTACTGTTCTGTTATGTATTTGTGACACAACGGTGAGCGTAACGTTAGCTTGCTTTCTAACAAACACGGCTAATTTTATTACATAGAAAAATCCTCAGTGTTGGATTAACATCTAGAGTGTTTATTTAACTCTTTCAGTGTTCATTTGTGTCCATTTGGACATGTATAAGCACTGTAGGTGTTAATTCAACACTGGGGATTTTGCTGTGTATGTACACAAAGCGGTCAGTGTAACATAGCTAATTTTATTATTTGCACATAGTGGTTAGTGTAACATTAGCTCGATTACTAGTAAACATAGCTAATTTTATTATTTGCACATAGTGGTTAGTGTAACATTAGCTCTCTTACTAAATGGCAAATGGTGCACTTATATAGCGCTTTTATCCAAAGCGCTTTACACTGTGTCTCATTCACCCATTCACACTCACACATTGACACACCAATGGTAGCAGAGCTGCCATGCAAGGCGCTAACTTGCCATCGGGAGCAATTTGGGGTTCAGTGTCTTGCCCAAGGACACTTCGGCAAGTGGAGTCACGTGGGCCGGGAATCGAACCGCCAACCCTACGATTAGTGGACAACCCGCTCTACCACCTGAACCACAGCCACCCATATACTAGTAAACATAGCTAATTTTATTATTTGCACACAGTGATCAGCGGAACATTAGCGAGCTTACTAGAAAACACGGCTAATTTTATTATTTACGCAGTGGTTAGTGTAACGTTAGCTTACTAGCAAACATACAGTAGCAAACATTTCTTACCTTTCTTTCATTGTTTTTTTTTTTTTAAGGTGTGAATTGTACTCCGGATTGTAAACTTTCCAGATTGCATCAGTCTTCATGCAACAATTTCAATAAATAAAATAATTAATTTGTGAAAATACTTTGCATTTGTTTTGAAGTTATTTCCCCTGTATGCAGGATTTCAGATCTATCGTGAATAATAGTCCTGTGTTGTTTTATATGTCCCGCAGGACATAATTTCTGGAGAATATCATTCCTGTATATACATTTTTTTTTTCCATCATAGAATTCCTGCAGGAATTTTTACAGGAGAATGAGCTGAAAATCCTGTAGGAGATCTGCATAAAATTCCTTCGGCATTGCTGTATGGTTGTTTTTTTTTTTGTAAGGGAGGTTTGAGTGATGATTATCAGAAAAGAAACTTCAGGGTTTGGCATTTAACCAGAGCTGATCGATGAACAAAGTGATTAATGTGCCATTTGAGGTTATAGTAGTTAAGCACAATACGAAACAGTGACAAATTTCTTCAGGAAACATATGAGGTGGCAAATATAAACAAGCAAAAGAGATTTTTTTTTGTGTGTTAAGCTTGATTTATTTAAACCTTTGTCAACAATTTCAGTGAACTCCACAGACATGCAGGAAGCAATGCATTATTCATGACATTCTTGTTTGCCAGTTCAAATTAAAAGTACAATAAATCCAAAATAAACAAAATTTGTTCTCCAAATGACTGTTCTAAGGCCATTGACTGTTAGACAGTAATGAAATATCTATTGAAATATTACACAACAGTTGCCTCAAAATGTATTAGACACATACGTGTTTTATTATAATGTGGGAAAAAAAAAGTAAATAAATAATTTAAAAAACCCCACTGACTTAATTAAAATAAATTATAGCCTAGCATTGCAGAATCGACCGATGCTTTGGATATAAACTTAGTTGCTGTGCCAGAACTCAGATCATATGGATCAGAGCAGAAATGATGATGTAGTATAAGATGCCTCTGGCCATACAGTTGATAAATATTAGGACATTAAAGGCACTATTTATTCAATTGGCAGAACTTTTTTTTATCAAAAGCGTCTTACAAGTGAGGCACAGAAGTGAGCTGGGAAGGATTACAAGCCTTACTTAGGGTCCAAGCAGTGGATCTTTAGCAGCTCAAAACTTTCAATTTACTGAAAGGGAACATTAAACATTCAGCTAAGCTGTAGCCATTAAAAATCTGCATTAATGCAGGAGCCATGAAAGATAACGTCTTATATTGCTTAATAATTTAATAAAACTCGTTGCAGAAAATCAGGATTGCAAATCCACTCAGAGCTGCACAGTTCAGCAGTAAAATAAATAAAACAATTTTTAAAGTGTTCATTTGTTTGGGTTATTGTCATATAATGCAGGGTGAGGCGGATGCAAGTGCAGATTGAAGTTTAATGCAAACACAAATAATACAAAATATTAGCCGTGGAAATACAAAAGACATGAACTATGGTAACAAGACAAAACGGTACAGTACATGGACAAAAGAACATAACAAGAGCAACCCAAGACAAACGCTATTGTGAATCAGGTGCAGGTGGTCATGGGACAGTGAAGCAGTAGGGTGCAGTGGCTGCTGGTAACTTGTGTTCCGGCATATCCAAGACAGTTATAAACTACTGCAACGTTTTTGTATTTTTTTTTTAATTCACAGATGAATCATTTCCAAACAAAACCTTTTTACCTATTATGTTATAATATTTTGTTATTCAGTCCCTACACCAACCGCATATATTCTCATTCAACAACAGGTTTAAATGCATCATCAACATATCTGTGCTGAAAAAAATTATATAAACACCATACACACATACATAAATTTTCTGTACTTTTCTGTACACAGGGCAGGGGACACCCTGGACAGGGTGCCAATCCATCGCAGGGCACAATCCCACACACATTCACACAGTACAGACAATTTGGGAATGCAAATTGGCCTACAATATACGTCTTTGGATTAGGTGAGGAAACCAGAGTCCTTAATGTGAAACATCTGCCATGGAAGTCCCTGTGCATGAGTTGTTGCTATCGAATTGATAACGTATTAGAGCGAGCGCATTAATTTAAACCTGTAATTTAAATTAAAAAACAGCAGTACTGTTAGAGACTTGCTGTTAATTTGTATTACTGGAGCTAGCTAGGCTTATTAAGCTTATGTTTGCCTTCTTATCAAATCCAGTACAGGATGAGAGATAAAAGTAAGAAAATGAGTAACCCAGGTAACAGAAATTTTCTGAACATTACAATTCTGTGAACTTTTCAGAAACTGGCCCTCAAAATTTTATTTAGAGCAGAAAACAGACTACAGAAACCATCTGCAGCTTAATCGCATGGAAGTCATTAAAACATAACCCAAGGTCAAATCCGTTGAGTTTGACTGACATGCTGCGCTGTGCTTATGTGTCATGTTTTGATTGCTTTGCGTACTCGCCTTGTTCACTATCTGTTATTTTGTCCTGTTCAGTCGGAACACTACTGATAGCCCTACACTGTGTGTCTGCATACCGTTTATTCTTGTTTATGCAAATGCACACTGTCTGAAACATGTTCTCTTGAATTATTCATCTAAGGAGTCTATTGTATTTTGAAAGAGTAATTGTTTCAGCGAACCACGATTGGTTCGATGTCTACACAAGCTTAGAGGTGTTTCATTATGCCTTTGACCTTTAGAACCTCTTGCTGTGTATAGCACACGACTAAGTCCACCCACTTAATACACAGTTGAATATTTTGAGACCATGTAATAAAAACAAGCTGGTATTACAAGAGACACTGTAGACCATACTGATTGAATTCTTATGTTACACAAGCAATCCCTGGAACTAATCTGCATCTGATCAATAACTCTAATGAGAATTAGATTATTTTCCGTATCAGAAAAGCCAGTTTTGGTGTTTCGAACTGCCCATGCTAATTATGTTTAACTGCCAGGACTGACTAAGATGGGCAGTTCAGCTTGAGCTCTCGGGAAGGATTTTATAGGGGCTTGCAGTGATCCGCATTCATAAAGCTGTTTGACATTTAAAGGAGGCCAAAAGTGTAATCGACCAGCATTAGCCCTTAGCCTTTCTCTTCTGGGTCTGACGCGTACATCTCATGGTAGAACTAACTGAAATTGGCTTGATCCACATGAAATGAATTCAAATAATATACTGACCAGCTGTGGGAAAATGATTAAAACAGACTGACTGTAGCGATTTTTGACTTTATTTGACTCTCTATACATGGTTTATTTGAGTCTAATGACTTGTGTTTAATGATTTTTAAAAAAATCCACTAGCTACACTATGATCCTGATTGATGTATAATGACAGAAATTAGTGTGATTAAGCTAACAAATTTATATGATGTATTAAATATATATATTTTTTAATTTTTGGTGATGTAACAACATAAGTATGTAGTCATGTCACTGGAAATTGAGTTCAGTAATCAGTAATCAGTAATCCAGTGAGCAGTGAGCCAGGATCCTTACCAGTGGCTGTACACGATATACTGATTCATGACCTAGGGAGATAGAGAGCTGATCGGGACACATTCTATTTCAAGCTTTTATTGTTGTGGTGTTTGTTCCATAGTCCTGCTCATAGATTGCATGCTTTACCTTGTGTCTCTGGTTGAGGATTTTGATTTGTTTTTACTAATTTGTTGCTTTTTTTGCTGTCCAGGAAGTCCTCCTAGAGAGGAACTGCCTGCTGTGGGAGCAACAGGTGAAGGGATGTTTGGTTAAAACGACTAAGGAGTGGTTCAACACCATGCACCAGAATAAATTTTTCGAGCAGGGGGCTATTGACCTAACTATATAACCATCTCTCACCCTCCCTGCCCCACTTCAGACGCCACTCTTGCTCCACTGAGGACATCGCTCTGCTTCCTTGCTCTACTGAGGTTGTCCTTGGGCCTCTCTTCCCCACAAAGGATTCCTTTATGGCTCATGGCCTTACCATTGGTGTCACTCCATCTCCCTGCTCCACCCCAGATATCACTATGCCACCTGGCTCTACTTCCTAATTCGCTGAGGACATTGCTCTAATGAGGATGTTGCTCCTCCTCCTTGCTTCATGGTGTTTGTCGCTCCCACTTCTTGTTGCACAGAGGACACTGTATCACCCTCTGGCTCTGCAGAGAATCTGGCTCCCATCTCTGGCTTCATGGAGAATGTCACTGCCCCCTGGCATTGTGGAGAACATTGCTCCCTCCTCTGGCTCTGCCGAAGGATTCGCTCCCCCTGCCGGCTTCGTGGTGGCTGTTGCTCTGCACTCATGCTCTGCCTTGGATGTCATGCCACCACTCGGCTTTGCGTTGGAGATTGCTCCGCCTCATTGCCTGGTGAGGGGCGTTGTGACACTCCCAAAAACACTGATCAGCTGGGGGACATCTCGTCTGGAAGTCTTGAACTTGTTTCACACGTCAGGAGCCGTAAATGAAAGGGGGTTTTTCTGTCATGATTATGCTTAAATGAGTGCTGAACTACATTACCATCAGCCCTAGCATGTCACTTGACCATGTCACATGTCCTAACCACGATCACCTGTGTCTTGTTGCACCCTGATTTAGCTCCCCTTAAAAGTTCTACATTGTAAAAGCTTTGTCAAGCTTTTGTTGTTGTCATGTTTGTTCCATAGTCCTGCTCATAGCCTGCATTTTTTTGCACCGTGTCTCTGGTTCCGGTTTTTGATTCTTGTTTTCACTATTTTGTTGTTTGTTTGCACTGTTTATCAATAAATCTGCACTTGCATCCACTGCTGTTGTCTCCCCGTTCATGACACTGATGCTAATCTCATGTTAATTCATACGTGTTTTCCACAGTTAGCTATCTAACAAAGATTCAACTTACTAAACATTATCATATAAGCTGGAGCAGCACTTATATATCTAACACAGCAGGCAATTGCTACAAAACATCAATGTGATGTTATGTTTAATACAGTGCTTTCATTAAATATGATCTCACCTTGTCCCTCAACACCAGCTCCATAGCCATGAAAGCCCTGCAGCATCTCTACATCTGCAAATGCTGAGAAAAGCCCATCTCCTACCCCCATCCTCACTACATTCTACAGAGGGACTATCGAAAGCATCCTGAGCAGCTGTGTCACTGCCTGGTTTGGAAATGGCACAGTTTCCAAGCACAAAACCCTGCAGGGGATAGTGAGAATAGATGAGAAGATCATCAAGGTCTCTCTTTCCTCCCTCACAGACATTTACACCAAACACTGCATCTGTAAAGCCACAAGCATTGTGGATGACCCCACGCACCCCTCACACACACACACACACACACACACACACACACACATACACTCTTCACCCTCCTGCTGTCTGGTAAAATGTTCCAAAGCATTCAGACCAGACTGTGTAACAGTTTCTTCCCCCATGCCATCAGATTCCTCAATCCCCATAGAATGGCTTGACACTAACCCAGACACAGATACATGCATGCACACACACACACACACACACACACTGAACGGAACAATTCCAATACCTCTGCAATTTTTGCACATTTCTTTCTTAAAGTGCTGCTAAAATACTGTAAACAAAATACTGTATTGACCCCCTGCATTTTTGCTGCTAATTAGTACGTTATGTTTATGCGCTGTCCTTCACTGTGCCTATTGTCCTCTTTAGTAATTGTTGTACTGTCTTGCATTGTTGCACATGTTTGTATTCCTGTGTATGTCTTTGTAGTCTTATTTAGTTCTGTGTAGCCTCATGTAGCTCTGTGTTCTTTTTGTAGCACCTTGGTCCTGGAGAAACTTTGTTTTGTTTCACCGTGTACTGTACCAGCTGTATACAGTTGAAATGATAATAAAACCACTTGAACTTGAACTTGTTAAACATCAGATTTGGATAATTAGTCTAGCTTACTTAGTTAGCTAGTGGCTTACGTGTACGTGTTTGCACAGGTTGGATGTTGAGCTGTGAAATTCCGATATCTTCACAAGTTCTGGCTTGTATAATTTGTAGATTATTATCTGCTTCTTTTGAAGCATGTAAAACTGTAGATATCTGATAAATTGGGCCAGGGATGCTCTGCTGTCTCCACTCTATTGTTTTTAAGAATAAATATAGCGAATTTTTTATTCATTGAATTCATAAAAAAAAGTTATACTAAAAAAGTACTATTTGAAACATATACTCTGCAATGAGAGCTCATTTACACCCCTGCTACTTTACACCCCTGTTGACATCTAATTACCCAACCTACTGCTAATATCACCCAGACCATCTCAAACCATGCAAGTGAAATGTTTACCCATTCTGAACATCTAAACAGCATTTTCTATCACAACTTCCTTGCATTGTGTTGCTCACAGTATACCAATAATTCATTTTCGTAGCTTAATGATCTGATGTGATGTAAATTATCGGGAGGCATTGTTAGAATGAATGATGTCTTGCACGGAATGTGGTCCATTAAGTTATATATTACACTGTCCTACATTTGCAGAACTGACACAACCAACCCATCATTTTTGAGAAAACAAGGAAATCTTCTGCACCCTAAAACGTCTGTTTATGCTGATGCAGGAATGAAACAATGCAGGTGACAGGCCTAATTGGGCTTTACCAGATAAACGCCATGCTGTAAGCACAAAACAGAAAACCCAGACGATATTCCAGCAGGCAATCACTCCCATCCTTGCCATTAGCATACAGTGTTTTGAATTATGCAGAGAAAGTAACATAATTAGTTCCTCAGGTGCGAAGCCAAAGACAAAGGTGCAAAGTCTGTGTAGTCTCCCACAGGCTTGCAAAACAGAAAGACATCATAATGATATCTATGTGCTATATTCTGCGTTTACTGATGCGTTTATGTAATGTATGGAAAAAGAATAAGAATAGATCAAGGGGACGGATTTATTAAATAATAATTTAAAAATGGTCTGTGCACTCATTGCACCACATTTCTGGTTTTCTGTTGATAAACACTGGAAAGCAACAGACAGCTAAAAAAAAAAAAAAGAAAAAAAAAAAAAGAATGTGAACACTGGTGTTTGAGATAAAAAGATTGTTTTCTTCACCGTGTGTAGGGTTCATTGTCTTTGTTTGTCAGTCTTGCAGAAGATTGCATCAAGTTGTGATGCGTCACATGGTGTTACTCATCCAGCATGTGTGACAGCACATTGGGGACAAATTCACCTTCCGTTAGACGCAGGCTGCCGCTGTGTTGACGTCGCCTGCAGTATCAAAGCAGACGTGATTCGTTTCCACTTTAATGCTGATTGCCATTTTTTTTTTTTGCTTTGACAAATACGCAATCAAGCAAACAGAGAGAATTAAACTCTGACTCCACTATAATTGATGTCGGCAGTAGGCACAATTTTATATAATTCCTCGTGATTCAACATAACATGACATGATCAGCGCTCCATCCAAGATGGATGTGGAGTGGATTTTCATTTCTCCTTCATTTCTTTAGACTGTGCTGATATGATCACTTTCCATATTTAGCCTTAGTTTTTAAACACACTAAAGGCCAGCTGAATGTGCATCAGGAGACGCCGTGCAAAACATGACTGCAGAATGGGCTCGCAGTATGCTTGAAATTAACATTAAATTTACTAAGGCTGAAGCCCATCATGCAAGCTGTGCCTGGGATGCCTACTAAATGCTCTCTGCATGTAGTGCAAATTGCACTTTAAAAGCTGCTCTAAAGTGGTTCAAAGGGAAATGATAGAAATGGAATTGGTAGAAATGGTTGGTCACAGAGCTGGCAAAAAGCTTTGGACTAAACGGGAAATCATAGCTCAGGATCTGAACTTAACTGAACTTAAATTCTTGTTAAATGATGACAAATGGCAAAACAAGGCCAAATGAACAAGACTCAGGAGATGGTTCCATATGAAGAAGGGTTTATTATTGACAGGGTAAAATATGAGTCAATCACAATGATGGCAATACAAGTAAACAAAAACTCAGAACTCAGGCCTCTATTATCACTTTTATGCTGATGAAACACTCAAAATAGGGTGAAGACCTTGATGTTTGTTTTCTTTATAACTGTATTTCTGAGATGAAAACATGGATGAATAATACATCTCTCTGCCTGAATAGCGGTAAAACCAGATTATGCTTATAGATTCCCGTCATCAAATTCTCAAAGCTGGTTAACTGTCTCTGTTTGTTGATGGATCTGTTTTGGAGACTCGAAGTAAACGGAGGAACCTTGGAGTCAAGTTTGATTCTTTTGTACAGAGCACTGTTAAAGCATTCTTTTCTTTTTTTCACCTCAGAAATATAGCAAGATTGCGCCCTATGCTAAATTTCCCTGTAGCTGAAAAGCTGATAAACTTCTTAGTTTTCTCTCAGATAGATTACTGCAACACCCTTTTAGCCGGAGTTTCAAAATCCACACTTAATAAGCTCCAATATGTACAAAACTCTGCAGCCAGGCAGGATCCTGACTGTGACCAGGACATGCAATCATGTTACTCCTGTTTGATTTTAAAATTATGAGGCTGACATACAAGGCATTACATGGCTTGACTCCTCATTATCTATCTGCATTGTTAATCCTTTACACCACAAATCGCAGGCTGCACTCCTCACAGTCTAATTTGTTGACTGCTCCACAAACCCACTCAAGATCTATGGGTGACATTGCTTTTTCTGGCTATGCTCCTACCCTTTGGAACGCTCTTCCGCTTGAACTTATTGAGGCGCAGACCTATGACATTTTTAAAGCTCAACTCAAGACACACGTTTTTAAACTAGCATTTGTTTGTTGATATTTACTTTTATTTTTTATTTATTGTGCTAGGTACTGCTTATTTTGTGTACAGTGCTTTTAAAGGCGCTCTATAAAATAAAGTTTATTATTGTTATTAAGGCCTTCACCCCTCTTGTAACAGTTTCCATTGTGACAAATGCCGTGTGGTTATGTTTATTAGGTTTCTGATGAAGTCCTGTCTCTGCTCTTGTCTTGTCATTGCTTTGTTTCTCTACTGTGTTCAACTGTTACGTGTTGAATTCTGCTTAGTTTGTGTATTTTTACCCTGATGTGTCATTGTATCATTGCGAAGTCTTCCTGTGCATTTTTGTATTAAGAATATCTGCGCATTTTGTACTTGTTTCCCTGTTTTTGATACTTGCCTGTGTTTTGACATTGATAATGTATTACCCTTGTTTAACTTTGCTTGCCTGTGTTTTGACCCCTGCTGTGGATGTATGATTTATGAATTTGCCCCAGTAAGGCTCCTACTGAGTTTATGCTCTCGCGTCCTGCCTCTCACCAGATGTTACACTTTTACACATTGCTTAAAATGTAGACTTGTGCTCTAGTTTTTACATAACACAAGTTTTTCCTCATAAAATGTGACCTAATTGGAGATGAAAACAGCTTATTACATTACATCATGTATATTAGAGAAAGAACTCTGAACTACAGCTCCCTGCAGCGACTGCACCTCACTGTATCACAGTCACATGACCACCTGCACCTGAATCACGTCATGGTAACGAGCACTTATGTGTATATAGCCACAGTTTGCACTGCACTCCTGGGCTTACGTCTGTCTTCCATTGCCGTTGTCTATGTTGCTGTGTTATGGTCTTTGTTTCACAGTTATTCTTTGCCTTAGTGTTTTGTTGCCTATTCATAATTCTTGTTTTGTGGTTGGTTTTGATATTAATTAAAATCTAATCTGCACTTGCATTTGTCTCTGCCTTGAAATCTTGACACATTAGGTAGTCTGTTAAGTAGTCTGAGTGAGACTTGTAACATTAATCACAGCACTAATAAAAAAAAAAAAATATGAATTGTAGGTATTTTTTCCATATTTAGGTTTGATGTATAAAAAGGTATGATGGTATCCATAATAAGGAATTGCATGTAACTACAATTTATAGTTGTAATTAACTGAAACTTGTTGGAGAGGTTTTAATGTATAAATAGTTTATGCCAAACATTTTAGAAGCATCACATACACAATACACGATGATGTGGTACTCACAGCTATAACTGCCATCATTTCAATTTTTTTTCCTGACTGCACCAACACATGAAGATAAACAAATTAAAGGGAGAAATTGCTCACACTAAGATCTAATTTAACAGCTAGTCGACACAAGCCGATATCCCACCAGGGACATGATATGTCAAAACTTGCACTTCCTCTCGCTCCATTTTGCTCCATTAAAGGAAATGATTTTAAATCACACAAACTGCAACAACATAAGAGGTGCAAGTGAAGCATATTGGTGACAGACAGGTTCATAATTGAGGGCCGTGATTGCATGAAATTAACATTTTGTCATTCCGAACCAGTGAAAGCTAGTCATATGTATCAGTAGCTTGCCAACGAAACTTTTAAAGTTGAGCAATACATTATATCATTAGATCTCGATGGCATAATAAGAATGATGTGAGGTAAACTAATAAGTATTGTATTCTCTTAAAGACAGAAAGGCAACTGCATTTGTGACAATGCTCTATTGCTATCATGCTGTGTTTCCTTGGAAATTTAAACATGGTAAACAGAAGTCTTTACCTTCTACTTACTGACAATTATTTTGTTAAAAAAATGAAACAAAAAAAGCAATACTTACAGTTCTGTCAATATGAACCCAAGAGAGGAGACCAACAAAGAGAAAGTGAGGAATTCCACACTGATATGGAGCTTCTTTCAGGACGTACTATGTGTGTAGTTGTTCTATACAGTGTTAATTGTGATATACACCTCCTATGTCTGACACTTTTGTATGAGCTGATGAAAAACTGGCAAAGTCCAAAATATAGCTGCTGTTATTAAACTATTATCTGGGGAGCATCAAATACAGAGTGTCAATAATCTCATCATCACTATTCTCCCATGAGGATTTTACCTTATAGGCCATTCTAATGTTTTATTATATCACGTGGAGCTTGCTCGGAGGTAGAAGGATCGAGTCTATCTACTGCCAAGCAATGCAGACTTGAATGTTAGGAGTAGAAGTACTACTGCAAACTGGCACAATTTCCACTCCAAACCAAACCAATGCAGGGAAAATCGGTTTGTAAATACTGATAAGAGTTTGTATTATATATTTCTGAAGCTGATCTCATGAACAAAAGTGATCTGGTTGGATTTAATTCCTTAACAATGACCCGCTTAAGAAAAGTTACATTACAAATTTGGAGGCATGGAGGCATGAGATGATTTTTAAATGGCAGCTTTTGAAACTTCATTACTTTCGCAGGTGTTAAATTGGGATTTAAGATCTAGAAGGAACTTCGGTAACACTTTATTTGAAGGGTACCTAAATATGAACTTCATAACTCACTCATAACCATTACATTAAGCTTACATTATAAAACACTGCTAGACGCTTTTTGAAAGGCTTATGTCAAAACTCGTCAGGTGACATTACAGGTTTTATCAATATATCACTTAGGAGTGGAGAGAAAAGGGCTCCAGTTCATAAAACATTCATAAACATTACATTAATCTATTATTAAGCAACATTAGACAATTTATAAAAAATATCTTTGTCAAATCTTGTCAGGTGACATAGTACAGTGCCCTCCGCTAATATTGGCACATTGGTAAATATGAGCAAAGAAGGCTGTGAAAAATTGTCAAATTTATACAATTTATTTGTTAAATGTATTGTTTAACCTTTTGACCTTTTGTTTAAAAAATTCACAAAAATACTCTTCTCTCATGGATATCAAACAATTGCAAACAAAACTTTGTTAAATATGGGTGTGCAACAATTATTGCATATGGTTGAAATGACAATAAATCCACTTGAACTTGATTTTGAACTTGACCCCTTTTAGTCAATTATTTGTGCTACCTCCCTTTAATATGATAACAGCTCTGAGTCTTCTCCTAAAATGCCTGATGAGGTTGGAGAATACATGGCAAGGGATCTGAGACCGTTCCTCCATACAGAATCTCTCCAGATCCTTCCAATTTCAAGGTCCACGCTGGTGGACTCTCCTCTTCAGTTCACCCCACAGATTTTCTATGGACCAAGTCAGGGGACTGGGATGACCATGGCAGGACCTTGATTTTGTGGCCAGCAAACTATTTTTGTGTTGATTTTGATTTTTTGGATCAGTGTCCTGCTGGAAAATCAAACCACAGCCCATTTTAAGCTTTCTGGCATAGGCAGTCAGGTTTTCATTTAATATCTGTTGATGCCATGATGTTTTCTGTCCTCTGCCAGAAAACAGCTCCAAAACATTAAAGATCCACCACCATATTTAACTGTGGGCATGAGGTACTTCTCCATATGGCTACCTCTCTGTGTGCACCAAAACCACCTCTGGTATTTATTACCAAAAAGCTCTATTTTGGTTTCATCTGATCATAGAACCCATCCCATTTGAAGCTCCAGTAGTGTCTTGCAAACTGAAGACACTCGAGTTTGTTTTTGGGAGAGAAGATAAGCTTTTTCCTTGAAATCCTTCCAAACAACTTGTGGTGATGTAGGTGACTTCAGATTGTAGTTTTGGAGACTTTCTGACCCCAAGATGCAACTACTTTCTACAGTTCTCTAGCTGTGATCCTTGGAGATTTTTTGGCCACCCGAACCGTCCTCTTCACAGTGCGTTGAGACAATATAAACACGCGTCCAATTCCAGGTTGATTCATAACATTTCCAGTTGACTGGAACTTCTTAATTATTGCCCTGATGGTGGAAATGGGCATTTTCAATGTTTGTGCTATTTTCTTATAGTCATTTCCCATTGTGTGAAGCTCAACAACCTTTTGATGGACATCACAGCTATATTCCTTGGTCTTACCTGCTGTTATGACTGACAAGGGAATTTGGCTTATGTGTTACCTCATATTTATACCCTTGTGAAACAAGCAGTCATGCTTGAACAATTTCCTGTTCCGAGTCACCCAGATGTACTAAAAAGAAAGTAAAATATAAATGCGAATGTACTTCAAATATATTTTCCCAATATGAATTCATAGGAGTACCAATAATTGTTGCACATCTATAGTTAACAAAGATATTTTTGTGGATAAACCTGTGTTTAAAAATAAAAGATCAAAAGGTTAAACAATACAGACAATTTTTTTTTTTTATACCAAGGGTGCCAATATTAGTTTAGGGCACTGTAGTTGTATGCAATATCTCAGATTAGGAGTAGAGGAAAAGAAAAAGACCTCTCATGAGTGATAGACAGTTAGATAACATATGCGCTTTGGGATATGTTGAAATCCGTATATGTCAACTTACCTTTTTTTCTTAACTGTTGTAGAAGCCATACATTGTATAGGAATAGTGCTTCATGACATTGTAATGATTGGAAACTATTCTGTCACTTTAGTTTAAGGGCATCAAAATCATTCATAACATCTGCATATATGCTTCTTATGTTCATAAAAGTTTTATAAATGGGACGGACCTCCAGAGGCATCGTATTCCAACAGAAATTAAGTAAACAGTTCAAAAAGGTACGTTGACATATACTTGTTTCAACACATCCCAAAGCTCATATGTTATCTAACGGTCTATCAATCATGAGAGGCCTTTTGTCTCCACTCATAATCTGACATATTGCATTAAAACTATAATGTCACCTGACAAGATTTGACAATTTAAAAAAAAAAAATAAATTGTCTAATGCTGCTTAATAATAAATAGCCCTTTTCTGTCCTCTCCTATGTGAAATATTGCATAAAACATGTAATGTCACCTGACAAGTTTTGACATAAGCCTTTCACAAAGCCTCTAACATTATTTTAGAAAAACTTAATGTAATGGTTATGAATGTATTGTGCCTTCAAATAAAGTGTTATTGGAACTTCTTTCATGGGCATTTGTTAATTCTTTCTATTTTTGCATTATCGTATAAAGTTCTCAACATTGATACCATGGAAATGCTTTCCTCTGGGTTCTCTAATTTCCTTCCACTTCCCAGAAACCTTTTCCCAGTAGGTACAACGGCTGTGCATAATTGCACATAGGTATGAATGTGTGCGTAAATGTTGACATTCCCAATCAGGGTGTATTCCTGCCTCATGCCCAGTATTCCTGGGATAGACTCAAGATCCACCAATGCCTTACCAGGATAAAGCTTTTACTAAAGATGACTGTTTCTGGGTTAAAGTCTCAAAATATCTTCTGGAAGAGGAACTTAAGTGAGTAAATGCCTTAAACCAGCAAAATAAACACTAGTTCCCTTGAGCAGCAGTTACCTAATCATCATGGGATTCTGGGAGATTGAGTTCCTAGAGGATGAAACAGTTTATATTGAAAAGTGCAGTTCCTGCTATGCACTTCTCCCCTTGCACTGAACATGGTATCTTCTTTGATGTAAGTTTAGAAAAATGTATTTTTGTTGATATTGCCCTTCACATGTCCACATCACTAGTGCTGAAGTAAAGAAGCCTTTATCATGCTTCTTGCCTAGCTTTGAAATGATGATGATTATTATTTTTAAACGTAATATATAACATGTAAGGAATGAAACATGACAGGGTGTGCTGTAATAGGAAAATAATCATGCAGAGTTACTCATAAAACCCCAAACTTTATTCATTTCATATAACCCAGTGTCTTGGAGTGTTTTATTCTTCTTATACTACATCGGCGGTTCAAAGATTATAATACTTTATTTATTAAACTATGATACTGTACATCATACGTTTTAATCCATATATAGTTCCATTTAATGTTGTTGAACATCCATGAAGAAAGTTAGTCTCTGTGTTACATATGTTATTAAAGATGTAAGCAACCCTCACAATTTCTTCCCTCTGTATTGAAGTTAATAAGTAAAAAAAAAAAAAAAGTAATGGTACAGAGAAACTGAAGAATTTCCTGTTCCTGTGTTTTAAAAGCTTAGAAAAAAGTTACAGCTTTACCAGTGGCTGTTAGAAAATGCAGACAATGGAGAAAAAAAAAAATACAAAATATACTTCTCCTCAGAGAAAACTTATCTACACTATCAACATTTAGTTTTTACTTCTTTTATATGGAGCACCCACAATCTCTCAAGTGTCTTAAACCATGCAGCCAGAACTACTGTCCAAGCTGCCGTTATAATAAAAATTAATCAACACCTTCTGGCCAATCAGAATCAAGCATTTCAACAGTGCTCTGATGTACATGTGCTTACTTCAAATAAAGAATAAAAACTAAACAGGTTAATGTGGACACTTGAACTCTATTCCACAGTGACATTTTTTTCCATTGAATGGTTGATTAATTTAATTCCAATCAAGTGTACCCGATGTAATAACATTGCAATATTAAAACACAACCATTCACAGCTCTGAATGCTATCCCTTAGGCCCGGCTTAGGTGTGGGAGTCAAAACTTGCAAATGGATTTCACTAGTTGGTTACACAAACGTGACAGGCAATTCAACGTGCTCTGAGTTCTATTAGAGAAGTGTGTTTATGAGTGTGAATGCATCTGGCAGAGGGTAAAATCCTCTCCCTTTGGCTCTGAATTTTCATGCACACTCAACACACCACTGTCAGCCGAATGCTGTGTTTACTCCAAACCTGGAAGCAAGCAAACTTCTGAGACAAGGTCAAAAGTTTAGCATGGTTAAAAATGACAGCAGGCCATAGCAATAATTGATGTGCTAACACTTGTTTAATCATTTTTAGATGAGCAGGCATGGGGTGGGGGGCGTATGCATGTGCTGAAGGCTGGCATAGCTCAGCAGCACCACTGAGAGTCATTCTAATGACTCCTATTTTATATGCCAGTCAGGAGGAATAAGATGGGGGGTGGGGGGCTGTGATTCCATACCAACAGAGCCCGGTTTGTTTTTCCCCAATGTGCAACCTTCAGAAGCAAAAAAAAAAATAACAACAACAACAAAAAAACATGTCCATGGGCTAATTGAATCAAGTGTGGATGCTTTACATTGCTGAGCTCCGCACGCCCCACTGACATGGCCACCTTTCGCTGAGAAGGCCTCTCTAATTGAATTTCTGCAGCAGCTGCAATATGATTCTGCAGTGTTTGCTAGGGGCGAGTCACCTCCCCAAAGGGTGATATAACTTTATAAATAACGTGGCCGTCGTAAGCAGGGTTGTGCCCTACCTTACTCATAGTTGTGCTCCATGCTGAGGTGGTCAAACGGCTCACGGTGAAGCCGAAGAGCAACAAGTCGAGGACCCACTGACAGCTGGGACACTTTATACACCATGTTCCAAATTATTATGCACATGTTATTTTTGTTTGATTTTCCTAAACAGTCAGTATGATTAAGGATTTTTTTAATCCTCAACAATTATATTACAATGTGGATGTTATGACAATTGAAAGAACCGATAATGACAACAGCTTTATTGATATTTTGAAAAGAACACGAAATACGTTGTTCCAAATGATTACACAGAATGCAGTTTGAAAACATTCAATGGGTTATAATGCACTCCAAACAAAAATAAACACAATTTAAAACAAAAAAACCTATATACAATTCAAGTTACATATTAATATATGAGCCCTACTTTAACAACTCTCTCATCCATTAAACTTGTATAGTTTCTGCCTGAATTTCAGTCGAGGATGCCAGAATTGCCTCCCAGAGCTGCTGTTTCGAGTTATACTGCCACCCGACGTCATAGATCTTCCTTTTAAGGATGTTCCACAGGTGCTCAATAGGATTGAGGTCAGGGGATGATGGTGGCCAAACCATAACTTTTTCTCCTTTTATGCCCATAACATCCAAGGAGTCAATGGTGTTTTTTGCAGCATGGGATGATGCGCTGTCCTGCATGAAAATAATTTTATCTCAGAAGGCACAATTCTTCTTTTTATACCATGGAAGAAAATGGTCAGTTAGGAACTCCACATATCTTTCAGAGGTCATTTTGACACCCTCTGGGACTCTAAAGGGACCCACCATTTCACTTCCCAATATTCCAACCCAAATCATCACTCCACCACCTCTTTGCTGACATCGCAGTCTTGTTGGAACAGGGTGGCCATTCACCAACCGTACAGAACTCCATCCATCTGGACCAACCAGTGTAGCACGGCATTCTTCTGTGAATAAAACTGTTTGAAAATTAATCCTCATGTATTTCCGAGCTCACTGCAAATGCTCTCTTTGTGAGCTTTGGTTAGGGGTTGCCGAAATTCAGCTTTATGCACAACTGTCAGCCTCTGGAGGATTCTGCATTGAGAGGCTCTTCGGACTCCAGAGACACCAGCAGTTTCAAATACCTATTTGCTGCTCAACTTGGCTTTTCTATAGCTGCCCTTTTAATACCATTCATTTGTCTGACAGAAACTTTCCCTAATAAGCCTTTATCTGACCGAATTCCTCTGTGCTCTGAATCACTCACAAATCTTTTGACAGTTTGATGATCTCTATTCAGTTTTCTCGAAATATCAGTTGTTTTCATGCCTTTTGCAAGACACTGCACTATTTCATGCTTTTCATCTTCAGAAAGATCTTTCTTCCTCCCCATATTGCATGAGAACTGTGTCTTGCTTAATAATGTGGAACAACCTCATTAACTAGGTTCCCCGTTAACTAAGCTCACCTGGCAAACCTGTCTGAGATTAATACCAGTTATCTAAAAAGATATGAGAAATAAAACAAACAAAAAAATTCCTTGAAAAATTAAAACCGAATTGTTTATTTTACTGAAATCCTACTGATATGTCACCTGCATAAAATTTTGGAACACGGTGTAGGAAGCAAATATTTGCAAAACATTCCCCACAGGTGTTCACATGGAGCTGCTGACCATGTTGGTGTTAATTGAGCAGGGCACAAACGAGCCATTTGAGGTCTGTGGTCATCTGCTGTTTGGTTTTATGTGGAAACAAGTATCAAGAGCACCATGGAGGTTTGTGCAGTATTCCGTTAAAAGCATTTATAAACTCCATTTACACCTCGTTTAAAACTTGTAGACAAATGTGTGTCTGGTTAATTCAACAGAAATGCTACAACCACATAATTCAATGATTGCGGTGCTGTTTATGTTTCGCTGATATTACATTTAAAAATGTAAATTAATGGTAAAAGACATTTTAAACCAGCCTGTGCATGTTTCATATCAATTGTCACAAATTTTAACCCTCTCAGTATAAGACAAATGTTGCTTTTGTAAAGTAGAGAAAATTGTTACGCTCCAAAAAAAATTAAAAATATAAAAAAATAATTCTTTAGCTTCAGGAGCGTATAGCCAAAAGAATAATTACAAACAAGCAAAAAGAATTTGATGACCACACACTGAATTCAAAACTTTTCTGCTTTTTGTATTTTAATTATGGGGTTTCTTTGTAATGTTTGTTATATTTATATTTTTGCATACATCATTTGATGCAGTTGTATATCTGTAATATTCTGTGCCACATATGTCAAATGCCATACTCTCTTGGAGTTCTACTTTTGCTAATTGAATCCAGCTGATTGTCCCTAATTGGTAATCTACTGAGAAAAGGGTGAATGTTTGTTGCAATGTGAGCACTGAAGGAAGCAATGTGCTGAAACGTCTGCTCGTGCTGGTCTGGTTTTTAATTCACATCCACTTGCACTTTTTGCACCATGCAGTTTATAAAATAAAAAAAAAATAGTTGCTAGACTTTTTTAGTCTGGACTGGATTCAGTGTGCAGTCAGCATTTTTTTTTTCTTGTTTGTAAATGTTGCTTTTGTGTCATTTTGTTTTGTGTTCACTTCATGTTTTATTTACATTACCACATCCTTTCCTGTCCTAGTCCTGTCTCCGTCCCTTTCCTGTCACTGGTGTTTTACCTGATTGTGTCATCCTGTTCTGTGGTAGCTCATTAAGCTCATTAATTAGTTGATTATTAATGGTCTGGAGTTTGGTGGTCTTAGAACACATACTGTGAAAGAACAAAACTTAGCTCACGGGATGGCTACAATACGGTAGTGGCAATGATGAAATGTAAACAAAACATTTGGAATTTAAATGAAAAGTAGTTTTGGAATAATGGCAGCAAAATGAATATATCTGCAGGGTGTCCCAAAAGACTCCATACATTGGGGAACTAAAATTTTTTTAGCAAAATGTCCACCAAAATTTTTCAGATTTAGTTTAGATTATATATAATATATATATATATATTTTCAGATAGTCTTTAAGAATTCCATTGACAAAAAAAAAAGAACGTATTAAGATCATTCTCATGGCTGGATTGGGAATCTGTTGCAAGGTTGCAATGTACTTTAACAGGAAACACAGCAAGCACATCACACATGACACTGTTGCCAAACTTATTAAACTTAATAACAGCATTTCCTGGTTATTGAAGCTTGCCTGTTTTCCCCATCTTACAATTATGAATCATTCTAGCTTGTTGATGTCTGCTTGTGTTCAGACCGCCGCTTGGATTTCTGACAAAGTTTCATGGATTGCCCTTAATAAAATACATGTTGAGTTTTCGCACTTGTGTTGTGCCTCTCTCACTCTCCTGCACATTATGTAAATAACTGTACGTAACTTTACATAAATAAAAATAATAAAACCTATGATTATTTTTTACATGAATCCATTTAACATTTCATGCTTTAAACATCCCTTTCCATGAATCATCTATCTCCCATAACATTCACTCAACACTTTGTTGTCTATTAAATATTTGGAATATATCAAAAGTCATGTGAATACTTTTTTTTTGTCTTTTTAATTTTTTTTCCATTATTATTATTATTATTATTATTATTATTATTGTTGTTGTTGTTTCATTATTTTCAACATTATGATGTTGACTGACAAGGAGACTTTGAAAGCACATAGAGTGTGCCCATTTATCCCCTTAGAGAAAACCGTCACTGCAAATCAATATAAAGTTACTTTCAACTTTCACCTTTGATCTGATCACCTTTATCCTTTAATAGAGGGTATGCATTGATGTCACTTTCCTGCCAGAACATGCCCTCTTGGCTGGACTGAATGGCAAAACATCCAGCAAAATCTCTGGTTTTAATAGGGGAAGCTGCGATTATCAGCTTAAATTAAAGGCAGTTGGACTTGACATTACATTACAGCATTTGGCAGATGCCCTTATCCAGCTAACGTTATATACATTATATATAACTAACATTATATATTTGTGAAGGTAAAACACAGTTAGAGAATGAATGAGACCCCATCATTCATCAATGGAAATAGGCAGCATTTAAAAAGAAATATGAAGCAAATTATTCATCATTGTACAACATGAATACAACATGTCAAAAGAACTTACACTGCTCGACTTAAAAAAGTAAAAAAAGGAGTGAATGGTTTATTGTAAATCATAAGCTCTGGTCTTCACAGTCACCAGATCTTAAATTAGTTAGCTATCTGTGGATTAATGTGCAAGACAGAGCTCACAGCTCTCAGCAGCTGATTCTGTTCTGGTAGCTTGTGTTTATCCAACACCTTACTAAAACACTTAATATGTTAAGTCACTGAATATCATAATCACTTCATTGATGAAATAAAAGCAGTACTTGATAGACATACTGGGATCAGAACTTCTCAGTATAAATAAAGTGTGATGGATCTAACAGTTAAAGAACTTGTGTTACAACACTGTCTTATATAACTGAGCTCAGCACATATGAGGTATTTGCTACATTTTCTTCAAAAATCAATTCACATGAGTCATAGACAAGCCATATACAAGTGTGCATCCACTTGGGACAAAATCAAGAAGAAAACAAATGTTATAACTACAAATCATTTAGTGTGCTAGGTTTAAAAAACACTCATTTAGTATTATCACAAGCAACAAGAGATAATTATTGGGGAAAAATCGGTTACAAATACACATCTTCATATTAGATCTGGTGAATGAGAGGTTCAGGTTAACACTTCTATGTCTAAGGCTTGTGAGCTCAAATCCTGATGATGACACAGCCATTATTACTGAGAGCCAAGGGAGCTAAAGTGCCCATACTCTCTGGGTTCGAGGGATAGCATACTCTCTCGCTCCTGTCAACCACAGTGACATTAGCCAATCATCTGCATCTTTGAGCACATGTATGTGGAAGAGGGCAGATAGAGATTTCCTCCATGCATGTTATGCTGCATTGCGATTCAGCATGAGTAGCAGTTTGAAAAATTGTGGTTGGTGAGCTTTGCATGTCTCGGAGGAAGCATGTGTTAGCCTTCACACCCTCCGTGCTCGGTGAGCAGCAAAATTGTTGATTTAACACTTTTTGTCATGGCCCCCAGGGACCATTCCATCTTTGCCCACTAGAGGGCACCTTGACTGCCTTTGTAGAACCTTTTCTGTTGTCTCCTTCAATTTCCCATCTTAACTATTCTCATGTGTTTTCATTTTCCTGATTGATTGGTGCTCTATTTAAGCTGCCTGTTTTTCTCCACCTCAGTTGCTAGAGCACTGA
Organism: Ictalurus furcatus; assembly: GCF_023375685.1. Lineage (NCBI taxonomy): Eukaryota > Metazoa > Chordata > Actinopteri > Siluriformes > Ictaluridae > Ictalurus > Ictalurus furcatus. Next base: position 24,546,966 of record NC_071262.1, on the reverse strand, counting down.
TTCAAGTCAGGTCATGGTTGTGTTGGTCTGCTCATGGCTGTTGCTATTATTTTTTTTTTTTTTATGCACAGTGTTTTGATTATTTAGTACCTTTTTTTTTAGGGTTTATTTTCTTGTTCCTATGTTTCTGACAATACTGGTTGTTAGTGTATCTTTCCTTGTGTGTATTTTCCTGAGCCCATTTTCCTGAGTCTGTTCCTGGTGTCTGTCGATAAATCAAGAAGTTCTGCATTTGCATCCACCTCCATGGACTCACCTCATGACACTTTGAGTTAATTTGTGTCCAATTGGATATGCATACTCCGTATAAACAATTAAACTCTGGGGACTTTGTGACAACTGACTAAATTGTCAAGGCTACATTCACTTTACAAGGTTCTTTGCACAGTTCCATTTTTTTTTTTTTTTTTTTTTTTTTTTTTACATCTCTCACATCTGTCTATCTTGATGGTTCACATTTGTAACCACAAGTAACCTGTATCTGTCTTTAATGTGAGCACATCTCTCCTGTCAAGTGCCCTGTGTGCACACATCAATTTCTTGCACAGTTGTTTCACTACTCTGTTCTGATGGGTTGCTTCCAATTGTGCTTGATTTGATTCCTCAAATATCAAGTAAATAAGTAATTTCCCCATCTCATCTTCCCATTGACAATACAGTAGTTACTGCTCTTGCTACCTTGCAAAAAAAAAAAAAAAAAAAAATCCATCTTAGCAAGCAGAAATAATTTGTATAGTGTCAAATTTAACTAGCATTTTCATACATAAAACCACAATAAATCAGCTATAAGATTTTTAAGCCTGTATCTAGCCATTTTAATATTCATTTCAAGTGTTAAATAGTGTTGTTCTATTGGCAGATAATTTTGCACTTTTTAAGCATTTATTTCTAGGAATAAGCTAAATTACACTCTCAATAGAATAAGATGATTTAAAGCTTCGAAATGTCTGGAAATAGGTTTAATAATCTCAGATTTGATTTATTGCCATCTTATAATAGGAAAAAAAAACATGATTTTGAGATTTGATTTGAAGAAGATTTTCGAGTCTTAAAACATCAGATCTACGGTAGAAAATCACATTTGTGTCACTTTAACCAGGTAATGTGTACATTTGTGTGAACATAATGTGAATCATCTAGAATAGAAAAAAACATTTTTTTTCTAGATAAACTAAGTAAAATACAGGTGCATTGTCCTTTTTCCCCATTCACTAGGCAAACTTTTGCTCTCAACCATAACAGTGCCTTCATCTTGTATCTTTTCATCATCCTGGGGATTGTTGTTATGCTGTTACTCCCACCCTTTCCCCACAACAACAGTATTTGTTTCTGGCATAACTGGCTGAAATAATTCCACAACCTTGACTGGCTCCAAGGTTAGCCAGCTTGTATTAACAGAAGTCATTAATGCAATCCTCTGCTTCACACAGAGACCGAATTTAGCCAGTTAAGCTCCCTACAGCTAGCTGATTTGTAGAGTCGTTCCTGGTGCCAAGGCTAGAAAGCAACTCTTCATTTGACCTCTGCTGTGCTTCTCTTAAGTGAAGCTTCTAACCTCGATATACTGCAGACAAGGTGCATCTTAGCCACATATCCCGTCCTCACCTCTTAACTTAGTGCTACAGATTTGAAGAGGAGCCAGCCTACTGCTCTAGTTTGATTAAAGATTTAAAAGCATAGCTCTTTGGCATGCTAGCTTTTTCATTTTCATGGACAAGAACTCTGTGTTAAAGATGAAGTGGCCCAGTCTATGAAGCCCATAGTGTACTACGCAGCATTATGCAATGAAAAATTGGTCTGCTCCTATCAGTACCCATATGCTCTCATTCAATCTTGCACTGACATAACCTGTTGGAAAAAACAGCCAGATTTCACGCTGACTTGTGAGTCAGCCTTAGCTATGTAGTCCTCTTCAAATGAATGGAAACCAGAGATCCAAACATGTCAGGGAAATCGAGAGGTAATATGAGCCATTATTACATAGTTTCATTATTATTAACAAACAGGAGTGAGTGTGATAATTTGAGCTGGAGCACAAATATAAACAAACATAACTTTAACTAGATTAAATGGATGGCAATTTATACTGGAAAACAACACTTTCAGGCCATTATCTATTGCTCTGATTATGCCATTGATTGGACAATGATTGCATTTCAGTGTGGCATGACAGTACCATTCTGATTAAAGCGAAATACAATGCAACAGGGAATTACATGTTTTTCACTCCAGAGATAAAGTGACATAAGAGTGAGGCAAAGAAGGTTTTCCGTTTCAATGTAGCACGGTGTCGTCATGTCAGAAATGATTCGATTATCAATTATGAGTAGTTAACTTTAAAGTTCTAGCTTCTTGTTGTTTTGAGAACTCTTTAATGTTTAATAATTAATGGTTCAAGTCTAGTTCGAGAGCTACTTGAAAACCCCTCCGATGACCACACCTCCTCTCACCTCCCTTCCGTTTACTAATTAATTACACTTACCTGCTGCTCATTTGTTTTCTAATGCCCTTTACAAATATTCCTCACTTTGTAACTTACATTGCTATACATGATTAGATGGTAGGATATAAGAACACAATGAGGAAATCTGCTCCAGACTCCACCATAGCAGATACTGAGGTGAATGTTTAAGCCAAACTTTCCTGGAGAGGTTGCTAATACAATGGCTTGGATGTAAAGCACCCAAAAACCATACTTCTGTCCACCCATCCATCCACAGATCATCCTTCCATCCAACATCTGTCAGTTCATCCATCCCATCTATCAATTCATTCATCTGTCTGACCATCCTCACATTCATCTATCCATCCATCTGTGCCCATTCATCCATTTACCGATCCATTCACTCATCCTTCCTTCCATTGTGCTGTCTGTCCATATGTTCATATATTCATCCATTTATCTATCTATTTATCAGTCTGACCATCCATTCCTCTGACCATCCATCCATCCATCCATACATCCATCTTACCATACTTGTTTCCACCCATTCTTCCATTTGTCGCTCCATCCATTAGTCGATCATCCAATCATTCATCTGTATGTCAATCCATTCACCTGTCCATTTTCACCATCCATCCACCCATCTATTAATTCATCCATCCATTCATTGGTGTGAATGGACCTTTAGGCTTACATCTGGTCTATCACTGCTGTCTGGTCCAATGGCAAGAAGCTATACTGGGTGGAGATCAAAGTAGACAAGCTGTGGGATTCAGTGTTGATTTATCTCAGATGGTGGGGGAATTAGGTTTCCATAAAAAAGATCAAATGTAGCAATCACCAGCAGTGAGCTTACACTTGAGATAACATGTTTTTGCTATTAAGCATCCTGTTTCAAAACAACACAAGGATAAAATCAATATCTAACATCCCCATACTACAAAACTGCATTTACGATTACACAAGGAAGCACAAGGTTAAGAGTTTTTCAGTTTAGTTTTCAGTTGACCTTAGCTCTCACCGTTTCACACAAGCTAATTAGAATAAAAATGTACACATGATTATGCTTGGAGCAAGGGTTAGTAATGGGCATCAATGTCAACAATATCCCTTGCACTCATTACAAATATTTTTGCATATTTATGTGTGAGGCTTTATATAACGTATAAATTTGAGATCTGCTTGCCTAAATTTAAAGATCTAAATTACTTTTCAGACAGCAGACAATAGAGGGCTGAATATGGCCCAAATATGAGTGTAAGCGGGCAGATTTAAGGTTTTCACAACATAAGGCCAATCATATCTAATGCTTGTGTAGCATTTGTCATGCTGAAAGTGTAATTTCCCGTCCGTGCCATCCCTGGGATATGGTTTCATCAATGGTCTTGTCACGCTTGTGTTTGTTTCTGTGTTGCAGCAGCCAGATTCGGATGACTTCGTTGCCAACATTCCACAGCAGTACATGGGCCAGATGTTAGTGGTAAGTGTGAGCCAGCACTGGGCCATCAATCATTTACCATCTGGGTAAGCAATAAATAGTGCTTTATACAACAGTATCATCCTTTCTGTTATCTCAAATGTTGCTAAAAGGGATGCGACACACACCATGTGATGTGTCGGTTTTGTGGTATACAGAATGTCTTCTTGCTACATTACTGAAAAAACGCTGACCGGTTGATGTGCTTCCCCGGAATATAAAGATGGAATGCACTATGACAAGGCACTTTTACATTTAACTTCCATCATCCAGATCTGCATGTACCTACACGAATGTCTGCGATTCTTCAGGCGGAGCTAGTGCTCATTAATCCTGATACTCTCTCAGCCATACCAAAGTGGTCTTTCACATTAGCCCATGCAATAGCTGTCACTATAAACGATATCTTCATAAGGACAAAAATCGCACGTTGTGTCTTATCCACAGAGGATTTTCTTCTTAAATAATATGGACCTTAAATAAGACAGAATTCCTCAATTATTCTTAGAGGACACGAGCTCCGGGAAGCAGTGCAGTCATGGGCAATTAACAGGTCGAGCTAGATTTCTACCAAATAGAAGGGAGAGATAGAGAGCTGAATTAATATATAATGCTTTCTAAGTCCCAATTCACACAGGAAAAAAATTACCTGAAATTTTATGGTGTAAATCAATGATGGTTGAACTAGCTGCATGGTGCCATGGCTTTTTGTCAGCCTGTTTGAGAATGAAACTATATACAAAGCTCAAAACCGTGAATATAACGGCAGAGTGCCTCAACTTAAAGTTACACTCTAGATTAATTTTTTTTTTTTTTTGGATTGGTGTATAGTCATGGCACATGAGTTATTAATTAGATTATTTCTTTCATGTGGGAGCCAAAGAAGAAGAAAGTGCAGAATAACACAGAAAGTAATTAAGATCAGGCCTTTGAGCTTGAACTGTGTTAGTGAGAACAGCTGGTATGTAGATGTCTATGGATCCAATGGGAGTTTGGATGCCACATATGCTACGGAAAACTCTGAGGAGATTCATGCTCTGAAGAAATACCCTTAAATGAACTGTAGTATGAGAGCTCACTTTGATCCATTAGGAAAAATGGATGAGTTACTTAAAATGACCCATTCAGATGAAGTCTAAATCTAGCCATTGTCTTAGCTCCAGATGTTCTGCCTATGGGCAGAAATTTTAAATTTTGAACACTTTTCTGGCAACAACCTTTATGTTCATATAAAACTTATTTGCAGTAATTCATAATTAAGTATATGTCACAATGCTGATTTCTTATATGTTGAGAAATGTTACAGTTGACAAAAATGGAAAAGACCTCATGCAAAATATGTTCTGTGCATATAAACTATTTCTACAGTTTATGACCTTGCATATTGATTAGCTTTTAGTCATTCAAATACACCTGCATATAACAAAAATATAGGTATTGTAGTAACATGGGAGTGCAGTATTCCATAGGCTAATGAAAACAAAAACGCTCTGCATTTTCAGCTCTGAATTTTCCACATTTAAAAAAAAACAAACAAAAAAAACAACCTGAATGTATAAAGACTGTGATGATTGCTTGGTTCTCTGCATTTCTGCTTGTAAATAACTTGTGCCTGTAATAATGCCTGTGCGAGGATTCTGGGCATTGCAGTAGGTATCATGGCAACATGAGAACTTTAAACATATGTCAAAACATTTTTTCAATGTAGTTTGAAACATTTGCCAATTGGATCACCATTTTAAAACATCTGTATGACTGTGAAAACTACAAAAGAGAACAGATGAATGAGTGACTAACATGTTAATGACTAAACAAAACAAACAAATAAAACAAACCCCCCCCAATGATTTGTTACCATATAAAGAAGCCTGATTGTCCAACTACCACTGAGAAGAGAAGAATGCAATGTTTACTTCACCCACAATGCATCACAGCTTGCTGGATATGGGGATGTGTCGCAGGCTCCCATGCTGACCCCTGTCCACTGCTGAAAGCACCTACAATGAGCATGTGAGCATCAGAACTGGACCAAGGAGCAATGGAAGAAGGTGGCCTGGTCTGATGAATCACATTTTTTTTTACATCATGTCGATGGCTTGGTGAGTGTGTGTCACTTACCTGTTCAGGAATGGTTTGAGGAACGTGACAAAGAGTTCAAGGTGTTGACTTGGCCTCCAAATTCCCCAGATCTCAATCCAATTGAGCAGCTTTTGGATGTGCTGGACAAACATGTTTGTGTATTGTTTTATGTAGAACCATGGTTCTGGAGGATATGTTGTTTAGTTTCACTGTGTACTGTACCAGCTGTACTGTATATGGTTGAAATGACAATAAAGCCACTTGACTTGACTTGAAACAAGTCCGATCCATGGAGACCCCACCTTGCAACTTACAAGACTTAAAGGATCTGCTGCTAATGGCTTGGTGCCAGATACCACAGCACACCTTCAGAGGTCATGTGGAGTCCATGCCTCGACTATCAGAGCTGTTTTGGAGGCACAAGGGGGACCTGCACAATATTAGGTATCGGTGCTTGTGACAGAACATTGAGCATTCATTTTCATCATATATAAGGTAGCAGTTTTTTCCACGATACTGGTTCTTGAAGGTTCAATGTCAATCCTCACTTTCTGAGATTTTTGGATCAAAACAAACAAACTTTTGCACTTTTGAGCTTTCCTGAGCACGATATAATCACTGGATTGAAAAAAAAAAGGTCACTAAATCCCATCTTTACAAGTTAATCAAGAGTTGGATTTGAGCTGGTAAATGAAAAATCCATGCCCTGTAAGATATTTCCATCTCAAATATTCACATAAAAATGCTTTATACCCCAAGGAGGTTGAATTCTTGAATCAGAAGCTATGGATGAATTTTGTATAACAGCACGACTCTGACAGTAGTTCCAGCTGTAACATAAATTACAGATTAATGCACTCCTTCTTCTAGGTTATCATTTCTACACTAACAAGCTCATATGCTGGGACTTGTATATTGGATACTCCATTTAATCTAAACCTAACACTAAACAGATTAAACATGCTGTTAATGCTGGGTGGATTAACAAATAAAAAAGTATAAATGCCAACGTGGTCAAGTTTTCTGTTAGGAGACGTTTATTGAACATGTATGGAAGATGTTTCCAGTGTAAGTGCTTTTGCAGAGTCAGTACTTTCTGGTTTTATGACATGTGTTTTTGTTTTTCTTATTAACTTCAGTAGAGAGAAAAAGTGAGGCAGGTGAGAGGTTATAGTTGCTATAACATACTTGATAGCAACTATACATTTAACTATAATGGTTATAATGGAATCATTCATTAATAAATTAAAATTTGGAATTGCTTACAAATTAAGGTGGTATAAGAGGAAAAACACATATCGGGCTATGCTGTTACAGGACAATGTTCTACTTTGTGGTGGTTCCTATAACAGCATTGTTGTGCGTTATTCCTTACTTATTGTGTATTTATTGTCATAGGTCTATATTTTTCATGAAATTTGTTTTGAATTGATGATTGATGTTTTCATAATGGTACATGACGCCTATTCTTAGAGCTGCCCAGATGAATTTTGGTCCATCCAGGAGGAAATGTTATTTACCTGATCTATGCCATGACCAAAACTTTTCTTTAGTCATTAGACCATTCTTCTGTATTCTACATGCCCAAATACAAAGTTGGAGGCCAGCTTTCTTGTTGCCCTTGAGCGTTTTGAGACAAAATCAGTAATATATATACATATATATAATTTTATTTATTTATTTTTTACTATGGTAGCAATATGTATAATGGTTCACTCTCAGGACTTAATGTGCATTTGAGCAGACACATTTTGCCCAAGGTGGATTACATGTGCCAGTTCTAGAACAATTCCACCCGGAGTAATTTTAGATTAAGTGCATTGCTCAAGGGCATAATAGCCGCATGCTATCAGGTAAGCTCAAACTCATGGAGATGGAATAACTTAGGCCAGAGGTCTACAATCACCGTTACTTACCAGCCAGCCAGTCAGCATAGAACATTTCTCTGTAGGTGTACTAATGATTGAAAGTGTGTACCGAATATATCACAGATCCATCATGTTGGTTTGATCTTTTATTTGACATTTTGGTAACACTTTCTATGAAGCCCATGCTCATAATGAATTATAGCCCCATTTATAATTATTTATAAGCAAGTATTACTGATCTATAAGCACATTAATAATGACACATAAAGACCTATACTTCATTATATTAACAGTTATAGCTACATTTATATTATTGTTATAATTACTTATAAGTGACACACTTGCTTTTTCAGGTGTGTCACATATACTAACATTATAAAAATGTAGGCTGCATTTTTATTAATACATTAATGGAACCATAAGGCTGACTAATTACATTTACGGCATTTGGCAGACACCCTTATCCATAAATTAAGGCATTTATAATGCATAATAAGCATATCTTCATGATTTCTTAACATTTGCATTATGGAAACTGTATCATATGCTTTCACTTTACTTAAAGTCATCAGTGATGCATTTATAAAGGTTAGTAATTGTAATATAACTCAAAAATAAGTATTTATAAGGCAGCACAACAAAACTATCAATAATGATATAAAATAATTCACTAATTGAACCTAGAAAAAAAATCTGCTTGGCCAATAAGTCATTATGACTACAATATAATAACATTATAAAGATGGGGGCTGCATTTGAGCATGGGACCTGAAAAAGCAAGTGTGTCACTTATAAGCAATTATAACAATAATATAAATGTAGCTATAACGGTTATTATAATGAAGTATAGGTCTTTATGTGTCGTTATAAATGTGTTTATAGAGCAGTAATACTTGCTTATAAATAATTATAAATGGGGCTAAAATTCATTATAAGCATGGGCTTCATAGAAAGTGTTACTGACAGTTTCTGTACATTCTGACAAGTTGCCACATAAAGCTACTGTGCTGTAAACATCAATAAAGGGACTTTTCTTTCACTATACTCCAGTACATCTCAGATGGCACATATATTGCTTAAAGGGGATTTTTTTAAATTAAGTCACAATAATGGGGGGTGGGGTGGGGTGGGGGGGCTCTCTGGATAAGGGCATCTGCCAAAAATGCCATAAAAAACTCAAAATAGAGAATTAAAAATGTGGGGAAAAAACATTCTGCTCAAACGTTACAATTTCATGACCTCAATTTAGTATTTCATGGCTTCATAAAAGTAACATGCAATTAATACTCTGCAGACAAAAATAATAAAATAATAATAATAATAATAGGATGTGCTGTATCAAGGGCTATTTTACAAGCTGATGAATAATGATGGTTGAAGCCATGTTGTTAAATTTGCAATTATTAATATTGAACTGCTACTATTCATACTAGAATCCAGTTAGATGTTTATTTGAATGCTTGCTATCTTCATATACACATTGTAAACCCTAATGTTGTCTTTACATAAACAATCAGGTAATCATGACTAAACGTTACTTAAAATGTTGCATTTTGGACCCACAAATCAAAAATGTAAGATAATTAAACTTATTTACCTACAAATTCATAAACTTCATATTTCAAGTGTTATGAACTCAAAATCATGATTTATTAAAATAGCTCATGCTGGTCTTTCTTTGGTGTGATTGGCCATGCAATTCTGCCCGACAACAAGAGAACTAATGCACTGATTGGTAGATAATTGCAGAAGGTGATCCTCTTCGTCTGGTTTGTTGCTCGTACCGGTATAGTGAAATCTAAGAGTTTGTCATGATTAAGATAGATGATTCTGTGTCTGTTTACATAGAAATGTAAGGGATGTTTTCTAAGTAAAGTTACGTTTTGCTATAAAAATTATGTTTCCCCTAAGTATGGAGAATTTTTGGGACACGCTGTATTTAAGAACATTTGAAATGAACAAGTTAAGTGACCTTAATTATTTAACCAGTTTGATGGTGGACTAGTGGCTAGCATGCGGTGCGCTCACTGCTGCGACCCGGGTTTGATTCCTGGGAAGTAAACTATAAAGTACACTATATCAACACTGAGTTAGGTGAACTTAAGAATTTAAGTACAGTCTACATGAGCACCAGGTTAAGTGAACTTAAATATACAAGTTTTGGGAGACCCCATTACTCAATTCAATTGAGGGAAAGAGTTTACTCAATCAGTTTAATACGGTCAACATGTTAGGGTTTTCAGTGTATATATCATCATATCATCATATTAGCCTTCATTGCATTTCATTGCATTTATACTATATCTTGCTTTGTTACACTGCTTTATATTTGACAGCAAAAAAGCTATTTCATTCTTCAATCTTTGTGTTTAAAACTGGTGGGACACTTTTGAAAAACTCCATGTCTGATGAAAAAAAAATCTCTAGCAACCCCAGAAGCGGGAACTACTGTACATGCAAGTGATTTGCATAATCTACAGGTGCTTAACCCATCTCTGAATACCCATAACATTCCCTCTATAAATACTGAAGTAACCTTTAGACTTAGGTTGCCAGTTCTGCATATAACCCTCTGTAACTAAAACGAAAAAGAATGTCACTGCTTTATCTCGGTCATGTAATTAAAGCAATTGCACCTGGGAACTCTGGGCAGAATACAGGGAACCAGGCACACACACATTCAAAGCTATGGGGGTAAATTTAGAGTAACTCCTAGAATGTTTTCAAACAGTAGAAAGTAGAATTTTTTATAACGTTTTTAAAGCTGCTTTTACATTAGATATTCACCACACATTTGGACTTCTACTGCAAAACGCCTACAAAAAAAGAGAGCCTGTGAAAAGGTTTTCATTTACATATACCTTATCAACAGAACAGATACTCAAGTCTACACTTTTATTATTCATTAGTCTCATGTTTTGGACAGTTTCCAACACATTTCCCAGACTTTAATTTAGTATCCGGTAGCACTGGGACTGTTGTCATTAAATGCATGTTCTGTGCAAATGCCAGACTAACTTTAATTAATGGCTTATTTTTTCCATAGTGGCACATTTAAAAATGACAAAATAATAACAATAAAAAAAAAGCAGTGAACCATAAAGTAACCATTTCTGACTGTTTTGAGTACTCTAACTTTGTTAATACTTTAAATACAAATCATTTTGGTTCATTGGACTATTATCAAGAATTCCATGAAACATGCATTTAATATGCCCATGTTTTTGATTGCCTGTTAATACAGTAGTTAGCAGGCACAATTGTCTTACATCTGATTACACACAGTGGTCCAAATGGTACAGGGAAATGAAAAATGTTTCATAGGAACTATGTTGGCAGAGGATTGAATATTAGGACAAGTTTCCAGATTATTTTGAGATATTAAGCCACACAGCTGTCTGGTACATGTGTTGAATCCCTGCACGGCCTGCACTCCTAACACAGAGAGGTTTTATTTGTGCTTGAGGCTCACAGCCAGTAGCTAGCACTCATGCTGTGTATAAGGTTGTTAGAAAAAATACTTTTCTATCTACTACTGCTATTGAGATATTCCGAAAGAGAAGCAGCATGATCATATGCATCATGGAAAGAGCACCAGGGTATACATTTTGTGTGAATTTCAGGTCCAATTAATATGTAGTTTTCAGAACTATTCCAATCCACAGGAAAAACGTTTCCAAAAATATCTCTGTCCATAGAAAAATGTTGAACACACGAAGAAGCCAGCCCAGTGATTTTATGTCATAAGGCCAGAACTTAAAGTGCACCTATTATTCTTTTTCAGATATTACCTTTCATGTAGTGTGCTCCATTAGCACGACTAATGGAGTTACTGACTTGGGGCAGTGGTGGTTTGGCGGTTAAGGCTTTGGGTTACTGATCGGAAGGTCAGGGGTTGAAGCCCCACCACTGTTACTACTGGGCCCTTGAGCAAGGCCCTTAACCCTCTCTTCTCCAGGGGTGCTGTATCATCTCTGACCCCAGCTTCCTGACATGCTAGGGTATACGAAGAAAATAATTTTTTTGGAGCACACTACATGAAAGGTAATATCTGAAAAAAAAAAATTTTGTAATGTATATGTGATTAATAAAGACTCATTAACATTATCATTATCATTATCAAAAGAAGGAACCAATTCTGAACGCCTGAAATGAGTCCTCAGTAATTCCAAACTTACTTCCTGTACAAACCTACGAAGGTTTGTAACAAAAAACCCCGCCGCTGGTCTTCATTGGCTGTTCGCGAACAACGAGGACTTTGACCCACCTTCAAACACTACAGTTGAGGTTGCGTCCTGGAAGAGTTAGGCTCATGTCTAGAAGACGTTGTTTTCTGCGCTACCAAAGCAAAACCACTTTGCATGGACTCCCAAAGGATGAGGAGGTAAAGTGTCAGTGGTTACAATTAATTTTAAAACGATACTTCAACAGTTCAACTCCGACCTTCATTTGTGTTCCCATCATTTCACTAACGACTGCTTCTCAAATCTAGCTGAAGTCAATGCAGGATTTGCTAAACAATTACTCATTAAAGATGGGGCCATACCCACTTTATTTGGACAATCTTGCACCTCTGGATCATAAACTGTAAGTATGATTAATTATATATGTATATATTTTCTACCGAGTGTTCCAATTGTGTGGTTCTGAGTTGCATATGTGTACAGCCAGTGCACAGCTGTTAGCCTGTTAGCTGTTAGCCTCTGCCAATCGGCTAACTCACGTTATTGCCAAACTACATACAAACTTACCACTGAGGATCATCCTGCTCTCGTTGTGCTTGTGATGCTGGTTTGGGTTTGTCTTCCGATGCATCATTATCGGACTCGGGCTCAAATTGGCGACATTATTACGGCACTGGAGCTCGGATATGGTAGTGGGCGTTTCCTTTATGACATGCATTGTAAGCGTTAGACCAATCACAATAGACTGGGACATCTGACCAATGAGAGCACTCTCAGAACCATCTGACCAATGAGAGAGGCTCTCAGGAAGGAGGAGTTTAGAGTGAATGGATGCTTGATCCAGTTGTTTGTGACACTGGGAAAAATCAGGTAATGCTGCAATGTAAATTATGAGAAAATTAAACCATTTTTTATTTTTTTTTTTACCTTGGGTGCAGGTAAACCTATTGTATGATGCCGTTAAAACAAAATTAGGCATGTTTAAAAAGCACAATAAGTGCACTTTAAAAATATCTGTGTATGTGGGGATGTAGCCTCAGTCGATCTGTCCCAAAATACACTAATTTCTTTAAACTCCCCTAGCATTTTCTATTATAAAAAGGCCCAAATTACAGTGACTGTAATTACAGTGCACTTATATTGTATATAAACTATACATGAAATTATAATGTAACTACTATGGATGTTTGTATAGTATGGTTTACAGTAGCACATCCTATGTATACAGTAAATACACAGTATCTTAATGAGTTTCAACTTCAGTTTTGGCTTGTGTAAGTACCCCATTGTATCTTCAGCTTTTAAAGTCTACTTAAAGTAACTTAAAAAAAAAAAAAAATACTGACTAAACAGGACCTGTCCACGTATTCACCTATAGTGTAACTTTTATGTTAATTTTTTTGTCTAGTTAGTATGAAGATATAGTCACAATCAAAAAGATTTTGTTTGGATTCCAGCAGTCAAGATAACTTGCCAAAACTGAAATGGATAAACTTTGTATTTAGAGAAGATTTATGAACAGAAAGGAAGGATATTAAATGTTAATTATGAATAATGGAAATTAAAGGATAAGCCTAAGAGTTGCACAATAACACTGAAGAAACATTGCAAACAGGAATGAAGAAAACATGTTATAAAATAACCAACCAAGCAAAGTTTAACTCAGAACAGGGGCACACATTGGAAAACAGTCCAATTATGAAACAAGAGTTGAAGCAGAACCACAAACCTAACCAGGAGCGCATGTAAAAACAAATGTAAAGCACATGACATGAAATGTGTTGTGCACTGAGGGGTAATTTGTGACACCTGTATAGTGTAACTACACAGGTATTAGAGATTATTAATATAATGTTTGGATTTGATATTAAGCTGTCATTAGCTGATATAAATGTAAAACTAAGTACTAAGGGATGTTATTATGTTTAATGCTTAACAGATTGTCAGAGTTGGAATACCCGCAAGCATTCATTAATTTTCCATCGGCTTTTCCTACTGGGGGTCATGGTAGCAACTGGCTGAGAGGGTCAGTCCAGATTTCTCTATTCCCAGTCACGGATTCAGTGCTCCTCCTGATGCATCCTGAGATGTTCCCAAGCCAGCTGTGAGATAAAGTGGGCATCCTGAACCACAGGCTTGTCCTATGTCTAACAAGAACGCATGACATGCAGCAACACTCAAGCTCAGCTGGAAGTGGCAACATGGAGCTTGTTGGCAAGATGAAGGATGAAGGCAAGTGGAATTCCAGTTGGACGGCAGGCATAAGATTGATAGTGTTAGACGGACAAGACCCACAGAATGGATCTCTGCAAATTATTTAAAAAATGGACCGAATGTTTGAATGAACTCATGAACTTATTCGGCGCTGATCTTAAAGTATCAACACAGTGTCACAGAGAAGAGCTACAATTGCTTACCCACTCAACCTGACCTTCACCATTTATAATGTTTCATCTGAATTTCAGAAGTATTAGCAAGTATGAAAGAATGGTGGAAGTCTATAATATACTATGTACTGTTTAATAGTAATGCTTTAGAACAGAACACACAATGAATTGTTGCTGTTAAAGGCTGTCTTCCATATAAAATTCCAATATTAAACATATGCAAATAAATAATTATCCAGCCCTCTGAAAAAGTGTTCCATGTGACATGACTGTGTGTCATTTTTCAGTCTCTTACACAAAAAATAGAAATTCCCTGGCTGTAATAATGGACAAATATGTGCTTGTCATTACGCTCTCTCCTGCTCATTCACTACCCAAAAACTTGCATTCTCTTAGGTCACAGTCTTTCCTATCCTAAATTCCTCTGTTTCATTTCTAAGGCCCGGAGTCAGTGAACTGGATCAATTGCGAACTGCTGGAAAATAAATCACTGCAGTATCTGGGGGAGTTGAGTTAACAAAGGCCAACTCTGCTTGCACTTCCAAATGTGTAAAATGTTTTGTTTGTCTGGGCGCATGTCTTAACTTTGAAAGCCATACCCACTGGATCAGCAGAAACATGCAGAACGGAATTACAAAACCCGTTCATCGGTGTGCATTTGCAAGCATAAAAAATGTCTTACATTCTCAGTGAAAGTGGTGCAGTAGCACTTTTCCTTCACGGTAGCTAATTTCTGTGCTATGCTAGGTGGTATTTGACTTTGAGGGATACTTGCGGAAAACAGAGTGCACTCTCTGTAGACGGCCAACTTTTTATTTTATAAATCGCTTACCTGCCTGGTCCCTTTTTTGCTGGCTCACAATATTGATTTGCTTAACATTTATTTGCAAGAAGTATGACTCATTCAAATGGGGTCGTGAATTGCCAGTCCATTATTTTTCCAATAAAAACCACATGCTGCTGAAACTATAACCTCATGAGGACTGAATATTTGAGGTTGTGGATGACAAATCATCAGTCATCACACCAAATTAGAACGTCACAAAGTTCTAAAATGATGATGTTGATGAAAGCATTTGCATTTTGCAATAGAATGAGAAGAAAAATCAAGATGAAAAGATATTTCCCATAATCCTGCTTCAGGAGTCGCACTGTCCTGGACATGGAATTGGAGACAGGTAGACAAAAGTGTGAGCTTAATCTTTATTAAAATCCAAATCGACAGGCAGAATAATGGTCAAAACAGGTTGAAGGTTAAACTATTTGGCAAACATAGCAATAAAGGAAAAAACAGAATAAGGATATGGAAGAGCAAAAATGTCAAAACCAGTGAAATGGAAAGTAATGCTCAGAGTTGCACATGGCAAAAGCTTACAAGGTGTGTGAGAGAGTGAGAGAGAGTGAGTGAGTATGTGTGTGTGTGTGTGTGTGTGAGAGAGAGAGAGAGAGAGAGAGAGAGAGAGAGAGAGAGAGAGAGAGAGAGAGAGAGAGAGAAGTTTAAATAAACAGGAAGCAGGTGTGCTAGTCAGGTGAGTGAGTGTTGAAAAGATTGATGACCTTGTTGCTTGTATTAAAAGTAATCATTCACATCAAGTTAGACTTCTTGGTTTTACAAAATTGTATCGATTGTAATATGGTGCAAAATAAAAGACTTCAGTGTACTAACACTTACAATGATCTTGTACTTGTTTCTGGTCAGTTGGTTGAAATGTAGGGTTTAATACTGACTTATTCATAGGGTTGGAACAAAGTTGCAATTGTCACAGGTCCTGTTGATTGCTTTTGGGAATATATAGTATTTGAAATGTTTGCTAGCCTGTGTTTTTGTAATTTTGCAATATTGTAACAAGTTGCCCACAAAAACCTGTATGAAATCTCAAAATGGTTAAAGTCAGGGGCAGAATTCGCATTCATACCTTCTCTCAGGACTTCATTCATTGAAACTGAACAAAACCCAAATTCACTTACATTCATTCAAACTGAAAAAAATGTAAAAATCATGATTTTTGCAACTATGAGCAACAAGAGACAATAAGAAAACGGTGAGTAATTCTTGATTAAGAGCTACTTAATAGTTCTTACATTTAGTTTTCCTCGAAACTAAATGAAGAAAATACTAAACTTTTGTTTCCTATTCAGTAACACTACTGAGATTCATGAATTCTCAAAGTTCATCTAGACAAACTCAGTGCAGTTATGGAAGCTGGTTTCCATCACGGAGAAAAAAAAAAGTAAAAGGTAATTGCGACTTTACATCTCAGGATTGGGACTTTATTTCTCACATTTCTGACCTTTATTTCTCACAATTTCAAGTTCATATAGTACAATTTTGACTTTATTTCTCCCAATTACGAGTTTACACATCACAATTTTGACTTTTTTTACTTGCAGTTTAGACATCCACTTGACACAGTACCTGAAATGTGACTAATTCCAGGTAACAAGTGTGCGCTAGCATTTGGGTTTCCTTGTCTTGAATAACTGATGAGTGTTGTTCTTATACTGTACAGCCTATTTATAGAGAATGATTGATGCTTTGTTGGTGCATTATTTACAACTCACTGAATGTCAAGTGGATGTCTAAATTGTGAGGAAAAAAAGTCAGAATTGTGAGTTGTAAACTTGTAATTGCGAGAAATTAAGTCAAAATTGTGAGATATGAACTCGCAACTGTAACAAAAAAATCCAAATTGTGAGACGTTAACTCAGAATTGTGAGATTTAAAGTCTCAATTGTGAGAAATAAAATTGCAATTACCTTTTGTATTTTTTTTTCTCCATGGTGGAAATGGGCTTTCATATGTAAGACATAATTAACAGTAGGAATGAACATGAATAGTATATGCATAGTCCTTTTTAGTTTTCAAAATACTTTACAATTCAAATGATTTTTTCCCTCAGACACATTTTTATTAGTACTCGATCTGGCCCTGTTTCAATGCTAATTTTTGTTTAAGTATTTGTTTAAACTTCACCTTCTGTATGCTATGATTATCATCTACTTCAGCTTAATTATTATTATTATTATTAAGTGACTTTGTTGAGAATTTATTTTGTTGATGGAACAAATAAAAATACATTACTAAGTCTTCAGGTTCAAAGGCTTTGCAGTTTCTCAGTAACATGACAGGCTGATTTATTAACTTTAGGTCCGAAAGAACAATATAGGTGAAGGAAAGACCGTTGATAGCTGTTACAACATACTGTAAACGATAACAAGAACATGTTTCATGGTTGTTCTATAACATAATGTAACGACAGTATAAATGCATAAAAAGTATAACCTTTTTCTTTCATTCAAACATCAAATGTAATCATTGCTGTAGTAGCCAAATTGCTGTAGTATAAGAGCAACAAAACACCTGCGGTTGTGCAGTTACTGGAAAATAATCAATATCACACCACCAAATTGTGAACAGCAGAACCAGAAGTGGTTTATTCCTTCAATAATAATGCTATCATATTATATCAAATTAACGACATGAGAATTGGGGATATCAGCTTTAAAAGGCAGACATCCATTACTGTAAAACTTATATCATGACACATGTCCATAATTATAAAATGTCAATACTATTACAACACAAATTGAAGTGTAGAGGAATTTTTTGTGTATAGGTGCATTCCAGGAGCATGACTATTAATGTTTGAACACAATCTGATTTCCTGATCCTCCAGATGCAACCCCAGCAGACACAGTTAGCGAATGACAGAGCTCACTGTGCTCCTGACCTGTATCCATCATCACGGAGTTGCACGTTTCCACTGTTTGAAATTATGCATGAGCACAGAACGGAGACGGACTCAGTGGTGCGCTGATCGAGGAGGCAGAGGAACAAAGGGATGGAGTGATTGACGGTCGAGTTTAGGGACGTAATGTCCCATGCGCTGGTGAGCTATAACCGTTCTCGCAGCTAAGCTAAAGGTCATTTCAGACTGGGGCAGTCTGACATTCATCTGACTCATTAAATTCTGCCAGACAAAGCTTGTTTGCTTTCTCTCTCAACGTTCTCATTCTCCTGTGCCTGGAGGAAAAGTTTCCGCCGGTCCAATTGACTAACCTCTGTAAGAAATAATTGTATTTATGAGCAATATGGGTTTGAAACAGTGCAAAGAAATCACTGTTTTGATAATACCATTGAATAAAGATGGAGTCATTATGCTGGCTTATAGACCTGAAGGCTTACGAGTGTTACACTGAATAATAGATTATCTTTTTTTCAGACATGGGGTTGTTTTCCCTGAGAGTTCAATACAATTGGTGAAGTGAGAAAGCTGTTTTCTAGCCCAGGAGCAGTCCAGAGAAACGATCCCTCATCCTCTGGAATACGTGGTATGGGGTTTGCTTCAACCAAACTATGGTTCGATTCTCTTCAGGAGTGTAAGCTATCATTTCTCAGCACTGCATGTGATTGGAGTAATTGGAGTAAATGATTTGTCACTTCCTGTTTCAAGTTTTGTGAAGGTGCAGAAAGGATTTTTATGGTCAGCCAAGGACGTGGAGTACCTTTCTGATTTGCAATGGACAATTTTGTGGTGTGAGGACTTCATTTGAAAAAACACGTCTCATGTTGGCCTGCATGGCTAAAAATCTTCTTATACAAGAATAGCTCCTTGTTTGTGGGTATTCCTATATGATGGCATTCATTGCATTAAAAAATTGTTGATCTTGCTGGTTGAGGAAAAAAACAGCAATTGGATGAACTTAGCATCTACCATTTTAGAAACGTGTGTGCAAAAAAGTGGAATTGCCCAATTCATGGGGGTCCGATCTTATCCGGAAAGGGCCGATGTGGGTGCAGGTTTTCATTCCAACCATGCAAAAGTCCCACCAGAGTCTATTGATAGCCAAGATCAACTGATTAAACAGGTGGAATTGGGTGTGGCTCCTGTTTGGTTGGAATGAAAACCTACACCCACACCGGCCCTTTGCGGATAAGATCGGACACCCCTGGCTCAATCAATCCATAGTTCTGAATAGGAGTATACAATATAGAATATATAGTGTATGATTTTTTCACTTTACTAATGAGCCAATCTGATTTGTGTCATCACCGCTGTAGGTCGATTAAAGCTTGATCCAATATGATTCAGTTCTGAACATGTACTGAACATCAACTGAACATGTATTGAGTGGGGTTGCTAGGTCTGAAAGAAAATGCTAATGATAGCTTTGATGTGTCCTTAGCTACAGGCTTCCCTAAAATTACCCCTTGTTGCCTTTTTAGGTATGTAGCAAAGTTTGTGTTGCTGCCAGTCAGTGTGTATTTTATAGCACTGTTAAAAATTTTGCAATAGCCCAGAATAGGTCCTGGATGAAGGCTGTGTTTGGGCCAAGTGTAAAAAAGGGTTCAAATTACCATTTCAAAGCAGTTTCAGAACATTTTATCCATCAGCAAAATAATACAATATTGGACATTTTGAAGAAGAAGGATTATTCTATTACTTAAGATGTTTTTGAGCCATATTGTTTAATAATTCACAGTGCAGGCTGGAAAAAAGAATTGACACCCTTGTATTAGCCAGTGCAGAACCTCCTTTCTTTCTCCACCAAATGTATTTTGCAGCTGTAGATCAGTCTTGCAAAGCAGTAAGGAGAACATTTCAAAACATTTCAACTGGATTAGGTTCTGGATTCACCTGGATTTTCTATAACATTTCTGGCTCAATTTTGGGTAACATTTTAATTAAAGGTTTGGTAATAAACTCGTTATAACTATGTAGTATATTCATAGTAGAACAAGCCCACAGTCCCGCCTTCTTGTTTTCTACTGATTTACAATACCAATGAATTCACAAGTCAAAGCAAAAACAACCACTACCCACAGCTAATTTATGTCGTTTACATACTGTGTCCGCTCCCTCTTCAGTAAATTGTCTTTTCTCCAGAGGGACCACACGTTTGGACCGCTGCTTTAGCTATGAAAAGCGTGTAAACAACATGTGTAGTTTGGATATGTGCTGTCCATAAAAGCCAATAAAAACCAAAGAAAAAGAAAGTGGTTAGTAATGTTTAGAGATAAACAAGAATTGTTAATGTTAGGAAAAGGAAGTAGAGTTGAAGATTATAATATAAGATACTCCTTATATGTTTCAGTCATTTTTCACTGTAGTGTCATGTTGCCTTGATTTCCTCTTCCTAGTTTAATTGCCTTGAATCCAAGTTGCATTGAATACAATGTTTTTTTTAGATTGTTTTCCCAGTGCTTCAGTTTTACTTGCTAGGTGTCAAGTTTCTCATTCTTGCCGTGCTTGCCCATGACCTTGATGAGCGGAAAAAAAATACCCAATAAAAATGTTTCACTTTGTAATTACAACTGTCTCTGTTTCAGCCTCAAAACATTTCCTTATGACTTCCTTCAAATGAAACCAAACAAAATTGCTTTGGCTCATTAAAAATTCAGTAAATGTGTACCATTTGGTGGCTTGCATACATACAACAAAGAAATGCAACAAAAAGAATACTTAATGATGCTGATGTATTCTAGCGAAATACTTATACTTTTTTTTTTGCTAAACAAGAATGTTTATTCATTGCTATTACAGGCAACTAAGCACAGCTTGAAATGAATGCAGGGACAGAAAATAGTCTCAGAAACAGAGGGAGTGTTTCATTTCCAATTTCGAAAAGCTGAATGATTGCTTGGTAGGTGAGCTCCATCAGCAGTCTCTCTGCGCACACTCATCCGGCCGAGTGGCTGTCATTTGTTTACTCGTAATATTGCGGCAACAAATTTCAATACAAAACACATTAGCATGCGTTACAGGGGGGATCTATTCTGAACCGCCAGCTGAGCTCTTTCCACAAAATTAGCTGCTTCAAATATGGGCCGATAGAGTTAGCAAATAACAAAGCACGACTCCTGTCTGGAGGCTGTACCTAGCAAGGGTTTATTTATTTTTGAAAAAGCCCCAAGTGATCTTAAGCAACCCATGGACAGCTTCGTTCCTCAGTAATTATGTGGTGTAATTTGGAAAATTCAGATTCATAAACCCGATTTCAGTCTGTTTTGTATTCCACCCAGATTGCTGAATGAACACTTTCAAGCTATAAAGATAATCTAAAATTCCAAACATCATGAAGGTGTCAATCATTATCATTTGGTGTAACTAACAGGACACAGTTTGTCTGTACATGACTAAACATCCATTAATATAATGTTTTTAATCCCACAAATATTTGATATTTTGAGCTGAATGCTATTCATCAGACACATACAGTGAGGGGAAATAAATATTTGGTCACTTTTGTTTTTGTTATTTAAAATATGTATAGTTTTTTTTTTCTCTGAATACTTATTTCCCCTTACTTATGTGAACAACAGTCAATAAATACCCACATATCACATGACACCTCCATATAATATATTTTTTAGACATTTGTGAAAATCCCAGTTAAATCCGTTTCAGTTCCAGGTTTTAAAACTAAAAAATTAAAGATGACCTGACCAGGATTAAGCATTTACTGAAGATGGGTGAATGAATTATCTTGCTAATGATCAATAGCCTAACATTGTTTAAGTAGTTAGGAACCCTTAACTGTCCAAAGAACCTATGAGGAACAAAAACAGCTTGTAAAGATCAGGGGGCATGGTCAGGGCAGTGTCAGCCTTAACTGTCCACCTTCAAGCTGTATCCCAGGAAGACGTGGAGCATTTGTTCTCGCTGCTTCTGGCTTGGGACAATTTAATCAATTCTGTCGGAAGCAGAAGGAGAACCCAGAGTGAATTTGCAGACCCCATGGTGTACATCATAAAATTTCAACCATAGTCATGGAAATGTCAATCACTCAAGACTAAGCCCATCTAGAATGTAATAGCTCCTGACAAAATGGCACCCAGTAGTGACCTTTGGCTAGAATATCTACATTGCATTGATTCATATCAGTGGATGAGTTTCTACAGGGAAGCTGAGGTGCATTTGTTTGGTGAATCAAATCAAAGTGAGCAGAACTGCCTTGGAATAGTAAATGGCCTCCACTATATTTTCTGGTTAAAGCTCGTATTGAGTACAATTGCCTGAAATGCCCCCCCTCGCTCTCTCTTCACAGTCACTGCATCAAAATGAGCTGGCTGTTCATTATTTGCTCAATATTTTGTTTTAATTTTCCTGCATTGCTATAAAAATGGGACTTTTATTTGCAAGTAAACAAATATTACAATAAATCAGAAGATAATAATAAAAATCTAATTGGAACACAGCCTCCCAACATAAAATTTAATCATACGCAATGCATCTGCATTACAAAGTTAGTAACTTTTTTAAAAATTCCTGTGTTATGTGATTGAATAAGCTACAAATTGATTAATAGTCACACAACTTCAGATTTTGTGACTTCTGCTTAGAGGTTTGCTGCAGGGCAGGCAGCATTATGTTCATAAACCCAAAGCTTCTTAAGTAGAACGATCTTAACACAGACTTGAAAAATGCATGGATTTGTGTGACTGTGGGGAATACTGGCTTAAAGGCATCATTTAGCCTGCCGACGTGTGCCTGACTTTTCAATACCGGTGTTGCAGCAATTCAGTGTAAGAAAATTTGATTCGATTAGGAACAAACAGAGTGTGTATCCTGAGGTAATTTGTAAGATGGCAAGAGCTACTTGAGAACTTGGAATTAAAAACTGTAAAAGTCATACAGTGCCCTCCTCTAATATGGTAAATATGAGCAAAGAAGGCAGCCCTAAGCGACCATGCCTTGATTTTTTCTGTTGTTTTCTCATGATCACGACATAACCAATAGCTATTCCCTTTAAAAAGGGAACTTCACGTTGCATTAGCTGAACACTGTGGGACGTGCCCTCGCGCAGGACCGGTATCTGAAGCTTGTGTAACATCATGCCTACTTATAGGCCTGCCGTGATCAGGTGACGTTGCAATTAAGCGCGTCACGTGATTATATAAATTACACCTGTGAACCGCACCATCAGCCTTATTATCTAAAGTGAAGACACAATTCATGGGCATGCCCCAGTATGACAAAGCTACGTAACGTCTCGTTCCTTTCTCAGGGAATAGGGTTACACGCATAACCCAGACGTTCCCTTCCAAAGGGAACTTCACATTGCGTTAGCTGAACGCTGTGGGAATGAGAATACCCACTCCGTCATACTGAGGGTATGGCATGTTCAAAAAGACCCGAGCCCAAGGGTCACTGCAAGACACTCGAGACTGGGCCAGAATGTATATCCATTCTGTAAAATTGGATGAATGTGTGCGGCGTAGACCACCACACCACAGCACACACACCCTGTAAGGAAACTCATTTGGACAAAGCCTTTGAGGAGGTGACCCCCCTAGTGGAATGAGCCCTTATGCCTAGAGGCGTAGCGAGACCGCGTGCCTCATAAGTGATACAGATAGCTTCCACTATCCAATTAGAGATGCACTGTTTCGACACAGCATCACCTCTGCTGTTGCAGCCAAAGCCGACCAGCAGCTGCTGGCCAAAGCCGACCACCACGCATGACACCACGCATATCCCTTGAAGTTAGAGGATGTTGCCCCACAGAGGCTCCATCAATAGGGGCGTGGCTAGCCGAAATGGTGGCCACATAGACTCTGATTGTAGGAGAAGCCAACCATGCTGAAAAACGTCCTTTAAAATTAGTAATCTGTAGTGGATTACTTTTTTTTGAGTAACTTGCACAACACTGCTTATCATTATGCTGTTAGTTCAGTTATGTACACTCTAACAAACTGGGGCCTTCCAGGAACAAATGCATTTAAATTGAGATCAGGTGACACTTTAATTGCAAACAGGTGGACTCAGTTAAATTTGTAAATTCTGGTGGCAGCTGATTGCACCAGAACTAATTTGGGGACTAATTTAGCAACTAATTTTGCATGCTTATGCACTGACAACTTTTACATCCATCCATCCATCCATCCATCCATCCTTTTTCCATACTACTTATTCTACACAGGGTTGTGAAGGAGCCCAGGGGACACAGGGCACAAGGCCTAGGACACCCTAGATGGGGTGCCAACCCATTACAGGGCACAATCGCAGACAATTTGGAAATGCAAACCTTCACTGCATGTCTTTGGACTGGTGGAGGAAACTGGAGTACCTGGAGGAAACCCCCAAAGCATGGGAGAACATGCACACAGGGTGGAGGTGAATTCAATCCCCACCATGGAGGTGTGAGGCAAACGTGCTAACCACTAAGCCACCATGCCCCCCAACAACTTTGACCTTTTTAAATTTTATTATTTTTTTTATCAGTTTATTATTATCAGTTTTTAATAGTTTTATATGACTCTTTCCTCCTATTTCAATATTATGGGCTAGTTTGTGTAGATTCATGACGCTACACAACAATACAAAATGTGAAAAAGTAGAAGGGGATGAATACGTATTCAAGGCACTGGTCACACACTATCCAGAATATTATATCAAATATGAAATGTCATATTGTCATTAATAAATCACTTCATGGATGTGAAATATCAATATTACTCATATGCCAACCATCAAAAAGTCACTAACACTAATATTGTTGCATGAATACTTCATAAAGATGCCATATTTGGGTTAATATTCCTACCTTTGAACTAATGAATAATAAACCATTTGTAAAGGTTCTCCCTCAAAACAAGTTATATAGCATCATCTCTAGCATATACAGCATACAGGAAATCTTATTGCATTACAGAACAGAAATCTGAAATATTGCACCACCATGGAAGACACCTGCCACCCAATTACACCCTTGTGGTAGGACCATACATGTCTTTAATGTAACATGTTATCTCAGTGGAAGACATGAGCTGTGTATGCCTCATTTCATTTCGGTGCTTATCGCTGATTAGGTGAAGGTACATGAGGGCCTGTCTAGGTGTCTTTATATAATTTGAGCTCAATTATATGGCAGCGTGGGGCTACAAAAGGAAGCAGTGTTCATCTCCCGATCTAAATTGTGCCTTGGCTAATCCCTTTTTCTTTAGGATGTGCTTACTGATTGATGAAAGCACCTAAATTTAGCAGGAATTGTTTTCCTTGGTCCGCATGTAGAGGGGCATACATATAATTACACCACGGGTGTTTTTTAAAGACTAAAGAAAATGGGCCTCCGGCTTCTTGTGATAAACCAAGTGCATACCATGCATTGTGCGTTTTCTTACTTGGGATCTAATTTGCTCAGCTCCAGCTGTGAGAGCTCAGATCAGCTTTCTTGGCTGCCATCTAAGTGGCAAATCTGACATAAAGGCAAAAACAATGACGATTCATTGACTCCAAAAGCTCATTAAATACATGGATTTCTATTAAAAACAAAACAAAAGAAACTTGCCTTTAGTTCTGTAAGGTCAGGACACTACACCTTACAGCCAGCAGTGGTCACACTCTTATTAGTTCTTCGTGACCTCTGACGTCAATTTCCTTTTCACGTCCCCATTTGACATGTATGATTCTTTCCGTATCTTTTTGCAAAGTCTTGCCAATTAACTAGTTGCATATGTTCTGAGCCTGGTTTATCCCTGATAAGATAATTAGATTATACGAATTTTACTTCTCACATGGTATGACATGATCCTAATAAAATCTTGACAGAATTCTATCACATACATGTTCTCAAAGATACTCTAACCATAGACATGCGATTAAAGAAAATGACAACCTTCTGTTTACGTCATCCATCAGCATGATCTGGGTTTGTGAAGAAAACATTCTTCAAATGAGCTTGAGGTAATAAGGATACTTTTTCTGTCCATTAATGTGTTTTGTTTATGTTTTGCGATTGCTACTAGCATATTTGTAGCTTGTGATTTTTATGTCATTCTATGCCAATGTCTTATTGGTGGACTTTAGACAAGCATCATAGTCACACTCTGAAATTTGAACCAAAAATTGGCAGAACTTTGTTGCTGGCTGTCTTTGGTCACAATGACCGCTAATCTCAGCTTATTACCAAAGAATGTGCCAAAATTCATAGTGTAAACAGACTATAGTCTTGTATGTGTCTAGACCCTTTGCCTTACAGTATGTGACTTTTTTTTATATGTACGCTCTTTGTGGTTGGGATATTTTCTGTTTCTTTCTTTTAACATCATCACAAGTCGAATGGGGGCACTTTATAGTACCTTTGAAAGTCAAGGGAGAAGCACTTGAGAAAGATATGGGTAGAGGACTCATCTTCTACCAAGGTGCCAACAGACCTGACCAGACCAATCCAACCTTCTTTGCTCGGCACTTGTTAGCTTTACTCTCTTTCAATATTGTTGAAGTACTGTGTTGAAGTCAATAATATCACTATAAAAACCCTGGAGCTTTGAGGCAGCAAAGATTAACTTCTACTCCACCTTGTATTTACTTTTTCTTTTATTTCAGTCTAGTTTTTGTTATTTTGTTTGGTATGTTCATGTACACTCATTCCTGAAATAAATATCCATTATCAGTAGTTTGAATTTAAGGTGAGAATACAGCTATATAAATAAAACCTCACTGTTATTTCAGCGTGTTCACCATTGTGGGTTTTGTCCGATTCCACTCTCTCATGCACGTTGTTGCAATAACATTCTAACTACTTTGTTTTGTTTTATCCTCTGGGTTTCTTATTTGATTCTTGACTGTGTTTTGCCCATCGCCTGGCCTATCTTTTTAGATTTTGGACTGCGTTTTTGGTAGTTTCAATGAAACTGTCCTTCATATGGATCCTAAACTTGTTTCTTGGTTAAAGTGTTATATTTGCTTATGTGTTAAGTTAAAATTAAAATTAAAACAAGTTAAAATTGGACTGTCAGACACAGACAGAGTTGGATGCACATCCAAGGTTTATCAAGGTCATAGCGCAAAGCAAAGTCAAACATGTAATGCAGGCAGCCGGTCAGATGATCAGCAAACAGACTTACCTTGGACAGGACAGAGCAGAGTTCAAACCATGATATTGGCTGCACTGATTAACCAACTCAGTAATGTCACAAGTGAAAACCAGGAGCACGACTTCACAATAATTGCATGGATATTTATAGTCCTGTTTGTGATTGAGAATAAGTGAAACTAATCAAAGGTCCCGAAATAGGGTCCTTCATAAAATTGTGAATGGGACTGCGGCTTGTAGTTTGTGGAGTTTGTGTTTTCACTGAATACAGATGGTGGCATGACATGGATAAGGGTAGAAGGGTGAAATAAGCAGTCGTAGCATTTTTAATGACCTCATTCATATACAATACGTGACAAAAACCCGTCCTCATTTTATTCGACCTGCGGTAACCTCCAAAAAATAATCATTATTCCATTCCTATTACTCAACATTTTCTAAAATTCACAGCAGAGTGATCGTGCAGTCTGTAGTTTTCGCAAATCAACCCTGTGTCTAAGAACAATTTGAGTGAAATGCATCAAATGTTGGCCTTGAGTGTGATTTAGTAATTAAAACGCCAAATCCCAAACTTTATCAGCCAGTCTAGAGACCTACAAATATGTTGATAAAAGAAATGTTGATGGGCTGAGTGTTAGGACATGTATCTTCTTAGCAGAGATAATCCCATGTGAGTTTTGTTCAAATCTCTTTCTTAACATTATATATTGTTGTATTATTGGAAAACAAATATACAGTAGGCAGCATGGTGACACAGCACATCACATTTTGCATTTATTTATTGATTTTAATAAATATTATCACTTAGGCTTCATACAGTTGTGCATACATTTGAATAGTTTCTATTATCCTTTCTGTTGCCTAGAAAAATCCTATTTCATGTGTAGAGCCTAGACTATTAGTGTTAACTGATAGAATAGATAATATGCTTTAAAAAATTGCATTTGATTATATCACTTGCTTATATTTTTGGAGTTTTACTATATATACTGTAGTAAGTTTGACACCCCTGATTTAAAATCCTGACTCATTCTCCATTCTACAAAATGTAAAATATTTTTATTTTTATTTATTTATTTTTTTTTAACGACTAATAACGAATGTCCAGTCTTGGTTCTACCAATTTTCTGCTAGTGCATTTTAAGAAACAGATTTAAAATATACATCATGCCTTCATGCTGCCAGGACCATTAATACTACTCGAGGCTCACATGATAAATCCTCAGTGGAGGCAAATGGAGGAGTAGTCTTGAGTATCTAAAAGCATATGGTGCACTGTGGGTGTTATATTTTCCACTTTCTCTCTCTCACACACACAGTCTCTCGCTTTGATGCATCATGCACAAAAGTGTTCTATCGAGAAAAAAAAAAAAGTGCTTTACAATCAAACAGCTTTTGCCTCCCTGGAGTGATTAACTGAAGAGATCTTTAAAGGCTACTTCTATTGACCACAAGGTGACACCATCCCCTCAGAAATATCCCTGGAGATTAATTGGGTTAAAAGGGCCCTCAAACCTTGTAAACCCCCTTTTCTCGGTTGAGAGCTTATCTTCTTGCATTAGGATGCTGACCACGGTGTGCTACACAGTAACTGGGGGTTTGAGATCACTGCTGCCATTTTCTTTTACAGGACATTAAAGAGAGCGAGTGAGCATGCGGGAGAGAGAGTAACTGTGTGTGTGTGTGTGTGTGTGTGTTTTGTGTGTCTGTGGATTTTGGAGGCAGCCTGATATCCATATATCACCGTCAGCTCTCCTCACCGGCTTTCTGTTGTGGCTCGCCATCTCATCATTCCTTCTCTTAGCTGCTAACAGGAATGCACAGCACAGATGGGAACTCAACTAAATCCTGTCCATGAGGATGCTTAATGAGGACTAAGCATGCTCAAAAGCCTGAGCTCCGTCCCTCTGCTGAGAACAGCAGGTTAGCTGGGAAAAGCGAATTTCTTGTCTCTAATAGTGAAAGTCAAGGCGATATCAATTCATCAATTTCAGTGAATTATAGGAAATCTCCCAGGATTTAAACACTGGTTCATGCATATGACATTATATACGCTACTGCTCGACTGAAAATCTTCACTCTATTCTGAAGTTCTGCTCGAAAATTGGGGATTAATTTAAACACTGTGTTATTCATATCATGAAACTCTTTAAGCAATTCATTACTGTCTATATAATGTCTCATTGATGGTATAATAAGAATGAAGTGGAGCAAATGATTACACACACACACACACAGACACACACACACACACACACTTAAAGCCAGATATGCAGCTGCATTTGTTATTTCTAATTTAAAGTCTGTATTGCTCCATTTTCTCAGAAAATAAACAGAAAACAAAGTTTTTGCTTTTGTTTGAAAGCCAAAAACTCAACGTTTCATTGTCTGTCTTTTTTGTGTAATTTGATTAGACAAGGCTTGCTTGTGCAATTTTTTATAAGCCCGTTCCCTCAGATTCCTATTCTTCACTGACAGGAGTGAAACACAATGTTGTCTTCTGCTGTTGTAACACATCCACGTCAAGGTTTAATGTTTTGTGCATGCTGAGATGCCTTTTGTTTCATCCCAATTGTAAAGAGTGATTATTTGAGTAACTATATCCTTCCTGGCAGCTCGAACCAATCTGGCCATTTTCCTCTGACCTGTCTTATCAACAAGGCATTTCCACCCACAGAACTGTCATTCATTCAGTCCCGTCCCATCCCCCCGCCCCACACACACACCATTCCCTGTAAATTCTAGAGACTTTTGTGTGTGAAAATCAAAGGAGATCAGAAGTTTCTGAAATACTCAAACCAACAACCATGCCATGGTTAAATACACTTTTTCCCCATTCTGATGTTTGATGTGAACATTATCTGAAGCTCTTGACATGTATCTGCATAATTTTATGCATTGTACTGCTGCCACATGATTGGCTGATTGGATAACTTTGTACAGGTGTTCCTATTTAAATGGATGAAGAGTGTATAGGTTTTTACAGATCATTTATTTGTTACAATGTGATTTTTTTCCCACACAAGAAATTATTGAACCCTTTTCTCTTTCAGCTTATAACAGGAACATCGCAAACGAACTGCAGGATAATGAAGACGTAGCTGATGTTAACATGGCAGTGCCTGTGAGCGGATGGAGTGTGTTGGCAAAGGTGTGAGGCGACAGACTGGTAAGTTGGAGATCCATATGGCTACAGGAACACTCCCCTTTCTCTCTCAGTGCTGATGAACACTGGCCTTTTTACCCCAAACCATACAGCTTCTCTTACAGTATTATGTTAGAAATGCATCTCATTAAACTGTACCAGTCTTTTTGATTTTATAACTTTGTTGCATAGTGATATGATTAGTATTCATTAAAACAAACACTGAACACTTTTCCCAATGTGTAGCAACATTTTGAGTGAACCAAATTCATTCTTTCATTTCAGAAATCTTGTTCTGCTTCTAGAACATATTTAAACTGGGGTCACTTGGATGAGAATAGCACAAGACGGGTGTACCGTATATCAGCTTACGAGGGCATGTTTCCTCCTCCTGAGCTAGTTGTCCTCGTCAGGTCACATGGAGAGAGGTGAATGTAAATGAGAAGTAAATGACAGATCATGGGCACGCAGAGGGAATCTGTGGGTGGTAGATCACAGCAGGAGCTGTGTCGCTCCACCTTTCATTAAGGTAATGAACTCTGGGAGCGAGAGGCTACTGCGAGGGACCCGCAGGCTGCAATCTGTTTGATTAGTGCAATTTACAAATTACTCGAGCCCTCTGAGTCTGTCTCAAACCAACAAATTTGTCACAAGCTCTTTCACTTACTAGATTGCAATTTGAAATAAATAACAAAAAGCATTTCCAGAATGGCATCACCAAGCTTACTAGGTGTGTACCATATGTGAGATATAATCACTCTGTGAGATATAATCAAATGTGTAGAAACATGGAGATAGGAAAGGGGTGTATTGCACTGATAATGAGTTCACGTGAACCGTGAATCACTCAACAGGCTCAAAAAAGAGATGGCATGATGTGAAAATATGAATTATAAAGAATTCATATTCCATCATGGTGTATAAGCATGGTGTACTTCCATCATGGTGTATAACCTTTCCCCTTATAGCTGTATCTGGTTTATGGGGAGCATATATGCAAATTGAATTTTCGTGAGCTGTACATGACTCAATGTTCAATTAATGTGCAAATAAAGCACATGCCATGCTTTGCTAAAAAACCTAACATGACAGATGATTTACTAGAGATGAAAATCATTGCAGCATATGCAGCAACAAAGACAGCTTTAAATTAACATCTCAAGCGTTCGGTTGTCTTGAGACGGATTTCAACTTGTTAGCTGTTAATTCAACACAGGAAGTGTAAAAGTCCACACAGGAAGTGTCAATTCAATATGGGAAAGTGCTTTCCTGCTAGCAAAGATTCACTTGGTCTGACAAGAGGGCTTTTATTAGCTAGAATATAATGCATTGCATATACATATAATTAGTTGAATTAAGATGCTATATCTGTGATGAAGCCCTCCCTATGGTGTAAGCTAATTGAAATGTGAGAAGTGGACCATATGGGGCTTGAGCTTTGCACAGTTACAATTAGAGCGCCTTTATTCGTATGCAGTTTCCACATAGCAAGTTAGGCAATGATGCCCAAGTTGGAGTCCCAGTGGCCCCATTTACTTTCTGTAGATCTGACTCCACTAGAATGCAGTGGGTTGCACAGGAATGGTAGCAACATAAATGAGGCATCAGACAATTTGTTCTATTGCCAGGTCATAGAGGCAGAGCTGAGTAAAACGGATCTCATAAAGAATTCATAGGGCTTGTAACTAGGAGTGATTTTCTTGGGTTTTTCTAAGAATGATGTTATAAGGAGACCCAGGTCTTTATCTAGTCCTTTTCATAGGGCTTTGCTTTCCATGTAATTGTCACGATTTCCCCAAAGCGCTGGAGCACACGGCGCACTCTGAAACCCGAAGCACGAGCTCACACTTCCGGGTTTGTCAGTGATATTGACTTTGTTTACTTCTGACACGTTGTTTTGTTGTGACTTGTCTGCCTGTCTCTCATATAATAAAGCTCTTATCTGCATTTGCATCCATCCTAACCTCCATTACGCGACAGTAATGTATGTGGGTTAATTGTATAGTCTCATAATTGCAAATTTCATACAAGGGAACTCAAATATAAAATTTAAGAACATGTTATTAGTCAAAGACTTACTTACTTATGTTTTTAAATCTATTTATTTGATTACTTTTTTTTTTTACTTGCTTTATAAACCTGCCATCACCCTCCCCTTTAAGACAATGAATACTATATTTGCTATTTATACAATATTTAAGCCACTCCTAAGAGAGGGAAGGGGAATAGAGAAACAGGAAATAAATAAAGAAAATGTTATACAATTACAATAAATATTATAATTAATTATTTAAAACAAAGAAAGTAAATACTCAATATCTTGAATATTTAATATTCAAGATTCCACACTATTCATAGGTCTCTATTTAAATCTAAGCAAATGTGTGATATTGATCATGTGATCTGCTTTGTACAAAAGGTCAGATTTTCCTCATGCCTAATGTCTTCCATTGAAGTGTGTGTTCAGAAGAAACACCAGTGGATTTGATCTAAAATGGATCATACGTTTTTGCACAAACTTGTAGAGTCCATTCCAGCTTGAGTGCATACTGTCATTAAAGCAAAAAGGGGATATACAAACAATTAGAAAAGAATGTAAAATAAAAGCATTTACACTAGTGCTCTCAGACTTTTGGACCCTACTGTATAAAGAAAAGAGGGTAAGTGAGAAAAGAGGGGAAAATGCCCATCAACAAATCAAATAAAAAACAAAACACAATTTGACAGCAATACATGAACCAATATATGAGAGAAAAACTAAAATACAAAGAAAGAAGAACAATACAATAAGAACAATGCCACAACTGCAAGGGAGAGATGAATAATGGATCTGGCATAAATGTGCAGATTGAACAGTAGGAAATACTGAGGTATTGTGTTTTTCATCTACTGTATATTACATGCTAGGTATGTGTGACTGTGAGGGTTCATATAAACTAATGCCTGCTAACACTTTGTTTGTGTGTGCTATCATGGTCATGTATCAGTACAGTAAGCTATTCCTTTCTGGATATTAAAACGTCAGCTACTGTTAAATTTGAAAATGTAACCTGAGTTTATCATTCCTGCTTTTTAGAATTTCTATGAATATTTAAAATAGACGCACACTTGCAAATTCACAACAATTTGCATGATGTAAAGAAATAAAATATCAGGTTAGGGTTAGGAGCAGACAGTAGTAGCACAAGTGGTGTCAATCAGTTGTGCCATATAAATAATATTAAATAACTATATGGCCTAAAGTTTGTGGACACCTGACCATAACACCCATATGTGGGTCTTCCCCAAAGTGTTGCCACAAAGTTAAACAGGATGTCTTTGTATGCTGTAGCATTACAATTTCCCTTCACTAGAAATCAAGGAACCAAACCTGTTCCAGCATGACAATAACCCTGTGAATAAGCAAAGTCCATAAAGACATGGTTTCCCAAGGTTGGAGTGGAAGAATTCAAGTGTCATGTACAGGACCCTGAAATCTGGAATGGGGTATTCAAAAAGGACATGTTGGTATGATGGCCAGGTGTCTGCAAACCTTTAGCCATATGTTGTAGGTGTAGGAAATAAAACCCCTTATAGCAGTTCCACTGAAAATAATTATAATAACATAAGACAGAAATGCCCTCTTACTTTATAAAACCAGATCTCCTGGGAGAAATGCATGATTCTGATTGGTTAATCCAGTTTCTTCTTCTTTTTTTTTTTGTCTTTAATTTATTTATTCATTTTCATATGATTCATTTACATGTGATTCATTTACATGTGATTCATTTTCATGTGATTCATTTACATGTGATTCATTTACGTATGATTCATTTACATGTGATACATTTTCATGTGATTCATATTCAAGTGATTCATTTTCATATGATTAATTTACGTATGATTCATTTACATGTGATTCATTTACTAATTTGCTTCTCTTTAAATCCAGTTTTAGACTGTGATATTACAAAGGTCTTTCCAGATTATTACTTGGTTAATCCAGTTTCTCACCATAGTGGCAAGTGGTAGCCAATAAAATTAAAACCCTGTAACATAAGTAACCTTTTATGAACATCATTATAATGCACAAAAATGTTACTTGAGATGTACATTACTGTATATATAATCAGCTGCTCTGTTTGTGTTATGTTAAAATGATACAATTAAGCATTTGGAACTGATGTATCATATTTCTGGGGGTTCAAACACATACACGATTCTTTTAAATATATATATTTTTTGTCTAAACGATGTATTTGGTAATTTCCAGTTAAAGTTATTCATGCTCTACTACCATTTATCGACTCTGTAGAGTTCCTGGTTGTAAAACACTGTCCTCATGTGTTAACTAAACCTGGCCTTCCACAAAAAGAAGTGTTTTATAACTGTACAGTGATTCAGCAATCTGCAAAGGTCAGTTGAAAGTACACACTCATTAGAGAGTTCAGATTTTATGTTCCTCTGCTTGCACCATTACTTATCCTGCGGTTCCATTCACACTACTCATGTGTTGAAGAAAACCACAACATTCATGTGTGATATTATTTTACTAGTCATAACAGGAAGAAGCAGATATGCTGAGAGGATGAGCTTGGGAAAACATACAATGCAAGGATGATATCTGTGTATGTGTATCTTTTTGTAATTGCACTATTAACCATTTGACAAGTGAACAAAAGCAAATTATTACTGGGATCAGCTAATGGTCATTAGTTCAATTTAATATTAGTGTAGTGGTATACTATAGTGAAGGACAACTGCATATTTTCTGAAAAGGAAATGCATGACTCATACTTAGTGAAGGTTTTTAGCCAAAATCTTTTGGAGAGGCATAAAAAAGGTGCTAAAAGACACTCCGGACTTGTCGGATCATATTCAAGTCACCCTATCTGCTCCCCTCGGCAAGGTCGGCCAACTGGCAGAGTCAGCACTGTTTTTTTCCTATCCAAATGCAAACATGACCACTCAACCCCATGTTTGCACCCTCACCAGAGGACACACACTAGTGATTTGTATGGTAATCATTTTATCTATGTCTGAGTAACCTGAGGAGAAACACAGAAGCTCTGTGTCAAGGGTATTCAACTAAAATTTGTCAAGCTCCAGTTACCGTGTGCAATTACTATACACAGTTCTTTGCTTATAAAGGCCAGGATAAGCAACTAACCTGGTGGAATGGTGACAACAAATACCTTTAAATGCTTAGCTATTAATGATTAGTTTATGGCTATAAATATGACAGTTTCAAGTGGTTATGTTTTGTTTCATAGTGGTGCATCATGTTACATCTTTGGAGGGAGAATTAAAGCTACACTATATGGCCAACAGTTTGTGGACACCTGACCATCACACTATCATGTGTTTCTTCCATAACCTGTTGCCACAAAGTTGCAAGCACACTAGAATTGTATGCTGTAGCATTACAATTTCTCTTCACTGGAACTAAGAGGCCGAAACCTGTTTCAGCATGACAGTGTACACAAAGAGAGCTTGGTGTGGAAGAAATTGAGTGTGCTGCACAGAGCCCTGATCACAACCACACTAAACACCTCTGGGATGAATTGAAACACCGACTGCGCACCAGGTCTTCTCACGCAGCATCAATGTCTGACCTCACTAATGCTCTTGTAGCTGAATGAACACACATCCCGACAGCCATGCTCGAAAATCTAGTGGAAAGCCTTCCCAGTAGAGTGGAGGTTATTATAACAGCAAAGGGGTACCCACTCCATGTCAATATCCATGGTTTTGAATTGGGCACATATGGGTGAGATGGTCAGGTGTCCACATACTTTTGGCCATATAATGTACATTTTATTCGTCTGTCCATTCATGTTTAAATATTCTGTTTTCATCATCAGTTCCCTAATAAGACCAGAGGAGTAACTGAAAGAAAAGAAATGAGAAAACTCAGCTTTCTGATGTCTCTAGCCCTGTAGCTAGTCACAGGTCTGATAAGCTTCCTTCAGTTAAATAATTTACATAATACATGAGACTGGATAACATGCTACGGATGCCAAGCTACAGACGCCAAGCTAGTTTATGTTCTGTGACTCTCTGTTTATAAAATCTGCTATGGTATAGAGTACGGTTGAGAAACCCTTCTCGAATAATTACTTAAACATTTATTTTTTGCATTTTTTTTTTTTTTGCCAAACCATCATGAAGAGGATTCTAATGCAACAGACTGGATGTAAAGAACTCAAAATCCTAAAGAAAACAAGCAACTCACATCGCTATGTCTCATTTGCTCTCAAGTGCGCTTCATTGCTATATTGCCTGTAGCAGTCTGCCAGCTGTAAAACTGTTTACTTTAAAAACATGACATGAGACAGTGGGCCAGCGATTAACCACAATATTTGTGTTTATTTTGTATGCACGTGCTGGTGTAAAATGAATATTATAACATACACACAGTTGATATGCAATTACAGGGTGCACAATTACAGGTTGCATGACATCTCTGTAGATTATCCATCCATCTTCTACCGCTTACTCCTTCTTCAGGGTCGCGGGGGAACCTGGAGCCTATCCCAGGGAGCATCGGGCACAAGGCGGGGTACACCCTGGACAGGGTGCCAGTCCATCGCAGGGCACATTCACATACACCCTCACACACCCATTCATACACTACGGACACTTTAGACACGCCAATCAGCCTACCATGCATGTCTTTGGACTGGGGGAGGAAACCGGAGTACCCGGAGGAAACCCCCGCAGCACGGGGAGAACATGCAAACTCCGCACACACATGGCCCCGGCGGGAATCGAACCCCGGACCCTGGAGGTGTGAGGCAAACGTGCTAACCACTAAGCCACCGTGCGCCCTCTCTGTAGATTATGATTAAAAAAAAAAAAAATTAAAGTTTATGGAGAGTTTTTGTTTTGTGACATGTCGGTGTGAACTGTCCTTTAGTATTAATCATGAAAGAGAAGTCATGAAACATTTAAATTAGCTGTGTTTATGTTTCCTTTGTTTACATAGAAGCTATAAAAAGAGCACATGTTTGCACAGAGTACAGTTTGCAGTCTGCTTTGGTTTTCTTGAATTACGTGAAATACACACAGGTGGCTATAATTTTACATAATCTGTTCGTTATTGTGAGAACGTACACTAGTCTTACATCACCTGGTATCAGCTCTCAGTATTCAGCCAGCTCTTATGAGTGTGAGTAAATGGGCATGTTATAAGGCTGATATTATTACCAAAATTGGTATAGATGCATCGCTAATAGCCATAATACTACTACTAATTATATTGAATACATAATCAACCTAATGTCATTTGTTTGCAATGATCGTTTCATGTAAAATATGTCTATAAACAGCCACTTTGAATACTAGTGTGCCAAACATACTACATAATTACTTGTCTTCCTTTTCAATTCATTATCTTTCAGTTGCCCTTGTTTTCAAACTGAGACAAACGATCCAGTTAAAAGAACCAGCAAGGCAGAGAGAAAAGCAAAACATCAGTCCAACAGATTTCCCAGGACAATTGTGCTGGCGTCATGTCCACAGGCTCCATCCAAGTGTTTTTGTCTCAGTCTTATTTGTGGAAGATTGGGTCATTATTGGGAATCAGGTATGGCTGATACAAAAGCCAGAGAAATGCTCCACTGAGATGTATGGTGGACAAATAAATACCGAAACAATGAGAATAGCTTCTTATTGAAATCAGACCAGTGCTAGAACCCTGTCGAGATATGAACTTGAGATGAACTCACTAAGAGATCCTTTGACATTTAGAGACAAGCAGACTGAAAGCTGTCAGAAGATAGTGGTCCTTTCCTGTCCTCCTAAAATCTTTGCTTTCATGGAAAAATGTACTCTGCTATCTCTAGAGGAATAATAATAATAAAAAAAAATTCTGATTCTTCTTATCTGAATTCTAAAAGTTTCCATCAACCTTGAATCAAATTATTTCCATTATGGCTGGGGATTGAAAACCGGAGCTGTTCTCAAAGCAAGGGTCAATGTGTGGAGACTAGTGAGTTTTGAACTGGACACTGATTGCCTGTGTTATTGTGTTATTGATCACAGTCAAGCATTTGTAAGATCCAATTGAACCAGTGTCTGCTGTTATAATCTCCGGTCTCCTAAGGCTGAAGAAAATGGTTGAACTGTAGCAAAAGTCAAAGTGTGAATGAAATTGGACAACAGGATGTTCAGAAAAGCGTTCTGGTGTTTAGAAGGGTGAGACCATTTAGTCTGATCTCAGTGTCGATATCAATTAAGAAGCATGAAGCATGATATTAAAAGTCAGGGAGTGGTGGCTTATTGGTTAAGGCTTTGGGCTATTGATCAACTGTTCAGTTGTAAGTCGCTTACAATCAGCCTAGTCAGCAAATGTAAAACAGTTGGGGACGTTGTCATTATCTTGTTGCTATTACAGGATCATGTTTCCATTACATATGTATACCACAATACACTTTTCTATAACAGCAGCTTTGACAGTAGTTTTGGCTGTAATTCAAATTATAGGTTTAAAATAATGACCCATTTCTAACACAGTGTTATTTCTTTAGTAACAACTCATTCAGCATGGAGAATGGTCCACAATAAGCAAAGACTAATAGTAAACGGATAAAGAAATGTTATTTAACAAAAAAAAAATAAAAAAAAATGATATGCTGATGGTTTCTATAGGGAGACATTTACAATATATAACATTTATGGAAGGAGTCTCCAGTGTCAGACACAAAACTGACTTACTGTTACCAACCTATAATTAATTATTTTCCAATAAGAGCACTTCCCAGAGTGTTTTATTTCTCTTATACCACAACAATTTGCCAAGAATTACAATTTGTAATTTATTACTGAAACACACATTGTACTTTTCTTTGTAAATAATTATATTTACTGTTGTGGAAAGTCTACAAGACAAGAAATTAGTTCCACTTACGTTATAACAGCTATAAACTCTTTAAACTCTCTTGAAGTTAATTAAAAAAAAATCTTGTCATGTTCCTAGGAAACCAGGATCTTCTGTCCTGAATAATTCTACTGAGATTTAAAAAGACTTTCCTGTGGCAGAGAACTTAATATTACATTTATACCTCTGTTTGTTACAAAATGCTTAAACTGGAGACTCCTTCCATAAATCTTAAATTAACATCTCCAAACTAAATCATATCAAGGATGGTTTTCATTATTAAATAACATTTAAAAAAATCCCTTCATTATTAGCCTTAGATCTTATGAGACGTCCAAAATACAAGTCCCTGTGTATGAGCTGTTATTATAGAAGCCATAATATATTTGAACAAAACTGGTGATTTGCAATACAGAAAATCAGTCAACTCCTTCTGATCAATCAGATTTGAGAATTCAAAAGTGCTGTAGTATAAACTATTATAATCCTCCATTGTTTAGTACACGTAACTGACTCGACGTGCAAATCTACCGGAGAAAAGGCGGCCATTTGCACAGCGGTCTGTTTTGAGCTTGCAATGGGAATGGTCTGTAAGTTCAGCAGGCTTTTAAAAGCCTTTCTGTCTTGCATATATTCAATAACATCCTGCCGCTGCATCCTCCCAGGAGCCCCGCTGAGTCCCCAAGCCTGCCTAGCCACATTGTGTTGAGGTCTAGCGCTTGCATTTTCTGTCAGCTCATGTAATAAATAGCTGGCGGCAGCCTGTGGTGGCTTGCTGGGTGGCTTGAGTGTCAATGTTGTCACTTCTGTTTAGCTGATGCAGCTGGATATGAGCTTCATCTGCATTAAGATGGGGAGAAATGGAATTAAGGTTGCGCCAGATGTCTGACTGGGTTTCATGAGAGTTACTAAAGAGAGGGTGTCAACTTTGTGATATTAGTTTTGAGAGTACAGTACACTAAAGAAGCTTAGTGACCGCATTATGAGATTAAAAACTCAATCTCAAGCACTATTCACACAATTTCTGATAAGGGATTATATTTGATTTCTGTGTGAACAAAGTCACATGAATCTTTTGAAATCTTTCACACAGCAAAAATGTCTTAACGGAAAAATCCTCCTTGAACAACTTGCATATGAATCGTTATAATTAACGTTGGTCTATATTAGCCAAGATTTATTTTGGAATAGAATTCTGACTTGACTTTTTTAGTTTAAACTGAATCAATTCTTATTTTTGGTTAAAGGCTTCTTTCATTACCCACAATGCCATTTCACTACCTGCTGATAGTAATGCCAGTGGGCCTTGGCTCTCGCTCCATCTCTACTTAAAGAGAGTGATGCAGCAGCACTTTAGTCTTTCAGTCCTACATTCCAACTCACCTCCTCATCTGGACATTCTGCTTAAATAGATCAGCTTCCAGAACATACATCTTAATACTGCCATCAGTTCTATCATGCTCATCGTCTTATAGATTGCTAACTAGCTAAGCAGAGTGTGATGAGCAGGAGGGAGAAGCCAGGTTGTGAGGATGCACACCTGGCACTGATTTAGCTACTTAGTGGGAGAGACCGAGACGCACGAATGCTTTACGTCTGTGTTGTGTTACGGTTACGTTCTGTTTATTATTAAACATTATGTTTATGTTCAGCCGGTTCTCGCCTCCTCTTTGCCCCTCTTTAAAATTTGTTACACAGAGTCTCTGTCCTAACTCAGCACATATAGCTGCATTGCATTCTGTGCAATGTTTGCACCAATGTCTCCCCTTCCTCTACATTGTATTTCTCATTAATGTGACATTAAATGTCGATGGAAAATGGTGACCAAGAAAAGAAGCTCTTGCGCTTTTGTTTTTAGGAGCTAACCGTGAAATCTGACCATTGCTCCGCCCGCAATGTAATTGGGGTGGACAACCACTACCTTCTTATCGGAATAATGAAAATGCAGCACACACCAACTAATTAGCACAAGAATTACTAAATACCCGGAGATCACAAATATTTCAGTCGAATGTGTTTCAGGATGGAGTTTTCCTCTAAACTTTAAAAGAGTTTACACAGTGTTTTCGATTAATGCACTGTCCTAATGCAGTGCAGTCTCCTTGGAACTCTCAGTATTCATCTTTTTAGACTAAAAACAGAACTCTCAGTAACTCTAGCCAATCGCATTTGTGCTGGCTCCTTTGTCCAAGGACAGTATTTGTCAAACTGCCTTGATGTGTTGCCAACAAGAGCAGAAACTGGGCCTCTCCTTGTCATGTTTTGTGCTGAGGCAAAACTGGATTTCTTCTTCTTCCCTCACCAGCCTTAAGGGCTAAACACTCATCTGCTTCAACTCATCAGACATAAGAACTTTACATACAGTACGTGACAAACCAGGACTTGTGGTCTTGTTATTAGGTATCACACACACACACACACACACACACACACACACACACACACACACACACACACACACGTGACATAATATCCTCAGCAACCAACACATGCACTTATTCCATGTCACATCTAAGATATGCATTAAGAAATGACGCTTGGGAAACCAGAGCAATCCATTTTTCATGGCGAAGGGGGAGGCTGCTAGCAGTGCAGTTTGAGAGGCATCTGTGGTATTGCAGGTTAAAGCATCAAAGGGCCTGTGCTCTGGCTGCACCGTGAGATAATTTTCCCTTCAAACATCTGTGCTCAGTTTGAACGAGTTTTATGGAAGCAGGCAAACTGTCAAGCAGTTGGAGCCACATTTGATGTTATAAAACTACCAATTTGTTTCATTGTTCTGGGCCTTTGGTAGCAGATTTACTGAGGACAGGTTCACACACTTATATTTAGAACTCATTTTGGTCGCAACCGGTGTTTTGGCAATTAGTGCAACATTGTACGCAATATGCGAACAACTGGTTGATTTGTTTTCTTATTATTATCTCATTATTATCCCCAAATATCTCATTCACACTTATCAAAATGAGATTTTATTTAGCAAAAGTAGACCAAGCAGTTGAATGGGATTACAAACGTGTGTAGACGTGTGCCAAATAGAATATTTGTGTTGAAGCTCAGGAAAACTATTAAAATTTGACGTTCTAACAAGCTTTTTTCTAAAGTAAAAAAAAGGATAAAATGGCATTTAAAGATTTCATTGCAACTGCAACACGCCTTGCCTACAATACCTATAAACGTATAACCTAGTTAAAGAAAAAACATTACCATGAATTTTTATTTATTTTTTTTAAAATTACGTTTACGATGTGAATTTTTTTGTTTTGTTTATCATCATCGTCTATATCAGGCTCTGTCTCATCACCTGAGGTAAACGTTACTCATGGCATTTAAACACGAGTATCATCATCATCATCATCCTCTCTACACTCAACTGATCTCGGATCACTCTAACATCAGTGCTGAAATATTTGCTGATTCATTCAATCAACTCTATTCTGTAGACTAAAGTTTTTTTTTTTTGTTTTTTTTTTAAAGATCATTTTTTGATAATTAAATGAATTAGATAATGATTTTAAAACTCTGACTCTGTCCAGTGTCGTCTGTACACCCTGTGTAAAAGTTCTTCTATGTTTTGAGGATGATGTAATGTAGCAGGAGCATTGTGTACAGTTCATTTCGGAATCTGTTGTCTGATTACAAACCGAACTGATTATGCTTATGTCTGTTTTGCTATGGCTTGTACTGTAACCATCCTAAAAAATCTTAGCTTACAAGGTTTTAGACATCTTTTATACGGCTGGCTGTTTTTACTGCTGCATTTGTTAATCTGGCTCATTAGCCAACATGTTTCTTTTTGCAGGCATACAGCCAAGGCAAGGTTATAAAGCAGCCTTAAAAAGCAACCAGCCAATCAATCAATCAACAAATCAGCCAATCAACCAATTAAGCCACATTTCTGCTCAAAACCAGCTTTTATTTATTCATTTTTGGCAATTTTCCCAGACAACCACACATTTATTGCATTAATTATGTAATCTAAACCTCAGAGATGCTCTATTTACACATTTTACATTGGCCAGAGTTATCATCAATATCTTTTTTTTTTTTCCAATAAAAGCATGTCGACTGTGCACTTTAGTGAATGTTTAAGCACTTTATATAAATAAGAAATCATCTAAGTTTGAGGTTATTGGTTATTTATATAGATTTTATTCATCACAGATAAGGAAATGTGACTACTATTTTTTTTTAGTATAACTAACTTTGGTCTTAAAACTTGAATAGCAAATTTAAAAAAAAAAAATCCCTCATGCAGTGCTTGTTTATAATCCAGACAAAAATAACAAAAATAAATAAATAAATAAATACATTTCTTTTCTCTTTTTTTTTTTTTTTTTTTTTAAAAAAAAGAAGAAGCTATGACTGAATTTGCAATCAGCTCTCTGGGACATGACACAGTTTAAAGTTAAGTCTCTCTACCAAACAATTTGAATTAATCAGCATTATGTAAATGATTGTACATTTCTGAGCAATATTTAAGATCTTTTATGTCAGGTCTCATTTGGTTAACAAACGCAGCTACGGCTCTTTTTTTTTTTGTTGCTATATGCCATTTTGGGATCATGGCACAGCTTGGTGCTATAGGATAATTAGGGTCGCCTAGTTTAT
The DNA here is from genome assembly GCF_023375685.1 of Ictalurus furcatus. Classification (NCBI taxonomy): domain Eukaryota; kingdom Metazoa; phylum Chordata; class Actinopteri; order Siluriformes; family Ictaluridae; genus Ictalurus; species Ictalurus furcatus. The sequence goes on along the minus strand of NC_071262.1, from coordinate 24,503,093 downwards.
TTATTTATTTGTTCCCAGATGATCCTCAGTAAGCCTTTTCAGTCTGACCTGAATAAAGTTGACTGGGATCAAAGTGACCCAGGCTTTACCTGCATATCCAGTGCAAAAGAAAAAAAGTAAAAATCCTTTTTATCTATAAATAGTTAGCCAATTTTCTGCTTCATGTTCAGGAGTGGAAGATTGTGACAGTGTCTGCACAGCCTATAAACCCCCCCTGCCTTGGAGCATAGAGAAGATGCATAGATAGATGACTGGACCTTTTGCTGAGAGATTGCACTACTTTGCCATGTTGACAGACCGCAGGAGAGAAGAAAGGTCGAATAACAAATGAGGTATCTCTGTGTGAAGGGATGCTTCTTAATTGAGAGAGACAGTCATTGCTGTATGGAAAGTAGGATCCAAATACAAAAAACATACTTCTGACTTTAGAAAAGTTACACCACCTTCATTTAATTACTGGACTTTGTTATAGATTCCACCAACATTATTAAAGTATAATAAGCGATAAAAGTTATTCATGACTGGCATTTGAAAAGATATTTAAAAAGACGTCGCTCCAGAAATGGTAAAAGTTGCCATATTTCTTTTCGCAGTCATCCATCAGAGAGACAGATAATCATTCGTAGCTCAAAGCGTATGGCAGGTACTCTCCGCAACAAAATGATTTAAGTAATCCTCCTCTGAACCTGTCCAGATTGAAGCTGCTAAGACAGTGCAGACAAAAAGGGTAAGCCAAGGTGGAGTGTTAGTCATCTCCTGTCTAATTTCCTTCCCTCCTGACTGTGTTAATGGCTTGAAATGTGCTGGGCTAAAAATGTGTCTCCCAGCAGACATCCCATGATGCCAGGGCAAAGCATCCCACCAGCTCTTCATCTCTCACAACCATGTGCAAATGGAGATCATCCTCCCATCCCCCTGCCACTTTCCTTCCACTTTCCCTCCACTGGGGAAGGGGCTGATGGGTAATGGCACTGGGAATAATTGTACGCCTCTGATGATGGACCTGAGCATTGCACAGATGAGAGGAAAAAGGCCATCTTCATATGAATATTTTTTTTTAATCAAATGCCACAGATAAGAGTTTAAATAAACTGTAACTTTCTTTTAGAGTTACGAAAAACTGGGATGGACATTGAAGGGTTCATGAATATATCAGAAAAGTCCCCATTCCATGAAAAAAGTGTCTTTGAACAAATAAAATTGCAAAATGTCAAATGGTAGTTTTTATTTTTACAGCTGATGTGTCAGGTTGAATTTATGCTCATGTAACTCTTCCAATCAATTATTTCATTGTTGTCCAGTTCTGGACTAGCTAGTTTCTTCTTCTTCTTCTTCTTCTTCTTCTTCTTCTTCTTCTTCTTCTTGTTAAAACATTTTCACTTAAATGGCTGCAGGGAAAAATCAAAAAACAGTCCAGCTGAAGCTGATTTTTCCCTGCAGCCATTTTATTCCAATAATTTAGAATTCATCAGTAATAAAAATAAATAAATAAATAAATAAATAAATAAATAAATAAAAATGTCAGCCAATTGCTACAGATTTAATCAGCATGCAGCTTGCAAGTCCATTCCTAAACTAGCATATCATATTATATATTGTCAAACATCTGTTCTTTTTTTAGAACATCGATGTCACCTGCTGCGCACATAACTGTCCAATTTGTTCCTAAAAACGATGGCCATTTTATTCCCAGTGGGTCTCATTCTCTTTCAGACACCACAAATTGAGATTGCAGGAATGTCTAAAAAAAAAACACAAAAAAAAACAAAACACCTATGCACGAGCATTACCATTATTCTGTCTGAATACAGATTGCCGATGAACAATACCCATACCAATACAATGGCAAGATATTTTTTCTAATTTTAATTACTTTTTTCTTCCATTTTTTCTACCAGTAACTTTACAGGTGCTGTATGTGAGGCAACCACTTTGTCTTCATTTTAATTAATTGTATTTGGATAAGACACATTACATATAAGTAAGCAGTTTATCACCTTTTAAAGCACAGAGCTGTTCAATCTTTGATTTTGCTTGGTCAGAAGGTGTTGATTAATTTTCATTAACAGAATGGCTCAGCAGCAGCTTATACAGGGACGTGTGTAATGCATGTGTAATTATTGATATGGCGACATTTTCTATAAGGTAATGTTTATTTAGCATTATCGTAGTGATAACTGGAACTGTAAACAAATAAAATATATAATATAATATAATGCGAGCTTCTGTACTTAATTTAAAAAAGGTTAGCGTTGGCAAAGTAGTACGATATAAAAGTAATAAGGCACTTTTGAAAGCCCTTAGGATGGTAACAATAACACCATTGTTGATTATCTTCCCATAATAGCACACTCTGTTATGACTGAGTTAACAGTGTGTTTTTTAAACTGACTCCTTAGACAAAACTATTTTTACATCCAGACAGCAAAGACACGGCCAGAAAGTAGGCAAAATAAAAAACATTTCCAAGATGTTTTGGTAAAATATACAGCTTTTGTGTTTTCTCAAAGTAGATGTGTCAAAGAATATTATTAGCAGAAAACCTTTAATCTGTGAGATGGTCTTCACTGCAGAACCAAAATTTTAGTTGGGTGGAGCTTGACCTGATCGAGCTGCTTGTATAAGCATAAACATACAGTAATCCTTAATCTCAAGATGCTGTACAACATGGAACAACAAACACACTTACATCTAGAGCCTGAAACACACCGTGTTGTCTCCATCCCTGGACCTTTGGTTTGACTCCACCCAGGAAGCAATCTTTTCTCAGACGCCAACAACAATGTTTTCTCAGAGGCCTAATATACTGTATACAGACCAAATGAATTGCATAGACCAAGAACAAGAACATAAACATTTTCTTTTTAAAACTTCCACAAACCCAAGGCAGAAAATGTGACATATGCTAAGAGCAGACTTCAACAGCTACAGTTTATCAAATCTGTCATGACAGATCTAATGACTTGCATCTGTCACTCAGCTTGCTGTCTCCGTAGACGTGTAATGAGACCGCATAAGCCATGCTTAGTTATTAGCTATACAGTTAAACACCACACACAATTTCGACAAGCGCTTCCATTTATGGCTCTGAGCAGCAATGCAAACTCTTGAGTGTCCCACTTGTCTGCCTTAAGTGTCTTCCACCATCTAATTGGGCAATTTGCTCTCTCCCTACTTCTCCCTTGAGCTCGGCACTCACACAAGATAAAGTTTAATGTCAGGTGTCACACTTAATCGTCGTCTTATGTGAAATATATAAATAATCACACAGAATGACAGTAAAACATGAAGGATATTCTAGGTAGAAATACTAGTTGGAGTTTTTGCAAATGATTTCCCTAGCCCCTTTTTTTCCCTGACCAGGGCTGCTTTTATGCAACCTTGATTGATTTCTGGCATACTAAACATGCCCTCCTGTACTTCACCCTCCTCCTGCAATGGCTGTTATAAATCTAGAGGGCAGCACTGTGGCTCATAAATTCTGTGACGATGTATAACCTTCAAGGATTTTCCAGGAAGTTTGATAATGCAGCATAGATTTGTTCAGCGGGGAGTTAAATGGAGTCAATTACCATTCCCCGATGCAAAGTGATATCATTTTGTCAAATTTTGGCCATGACAATCATGGTAATTAAACTAAATGATCATAATCGTAGAGCACTCTGGCCTTTAAGAGGTGTCCTTTAAAATATTTGTATGTGTTTGATAGCTGACATACAGAGTGTTGATGCTTTTAATAGCCAGCTTAATAGCCAACCACTAGGATGAGGTTTGGAATTGGCCCATAATATCGTAGTTAGTGCCTACTTCCAGCTTATCAGCATGCATTAGATGCTGTAAGGCTAAATTATCACACTCCTTGAGCTTGTATCTTGAGTTAATTGTAAAAAGGAGCAGGTTATTTTATCTAACATAGGCACTCAATGTTCATACAGCATTTTAGTCACAATTTAATAATAAAAAAGTGTTCTTTCTGACTTACATGGAAATACTTCAGAAATAATATATTTTTGTATTAAGGTGCGAATCCCATTAACATACTGTAACATTTTAGTGCACATTTTAGTGTTCCAGAACATTCATTCCACCCTCTTATCTGAACAATTTCACAGTTATGAAATGTCTGGAATATTCCACAAGTCACATGTTAAACTGGAAGTTGCATCTTCTGAATATCCTAAGGATCAAAGGAAGAAAAACAGTAACTTCTCTCATATTTTTTGCTCTTTATTTCCAATCATAAAGATGTTAAGATGCTGGACTACTGATCAGAAGGTTGTGAGTTCAAATCCCTGCACTGCCAAGCTGCCACTGCTGGGCCTTTGTGAAAGGTCTTTAACCCTCAAACGCTCAGTTTCTAAAATGGGGGGTGTAGTCACTCTGGATAAGGTCATGAAAATTAAATGAAAATATTGATTGATTCAATCACTTCAACGCTGCATTAATAATACAAATAATCAATGCCGTCAGCCTGGATTCTAGTCAACCACATTTTGTGTATTTGCTAGTTCTATGAAACTCAATTAACTGTTACTATACTATCAACCCTGCAACTCATTTAAAAGCAAAATGCCCACAAAAAACCTACTTGAGATGGGTTAACTGTTAAATGAATGTTTTCTTAGATTCAATGCTGAAATTAGATTTTTACAAGGACTCAATGTCACCTTCTAGTTGAAGACATAAAACATTACACCTTCAACAAAGAGTTTGACTTTTGGCTCATATAAACTAGCTAGCGGATGCATTACCGATGTATCTGTGCAGTATCAGGAAGGCCCTCTCAGTGTATTTTGTTAACCATCAGGAGTTTAGCAAACTAGTTAATGTAAGGTATCTGAGATAGCATATGAAAAAAAAATATATGTTGAATATTGGGCTCATTGGTGGTACAGTGGGTAATTCAATTCAGCTCAATTCAGTTTTATTTGTATAGCGCTTTTAACAATGGACATTGTCCCAAAGCAGCTTTACAAAAATATATAAATTCAGGATATAGATTCTAAATGCATGAATTTATCTCTGATGAGCAAGCCAGAAGCAACAGTGGCAAAGGAAAAACTCCCTGAGACGATTTGAGGAAGAAACCTTGAGAGGAACCAGACTCAAAAGGGAACCCATCCTCATCTGAGTAACAACGGATAGTGTGATTATAAATAAGTAAATCCCTTCTATAAATGTGTTAATACTACATGGTAAAATAGTGCAACTGTGTAACCAGGAAATTCATTTCAGTTTTTTACATTAAGTCTGTTTTGTTGAATTTCTCCACTGTTTACAGATGGAGACTTGAGTGCAAAACTGTTTGTGGTAATTGCAGTGCTAAGGCTATAATAGCAAATGTAGTCCTGGCCATCATAGCATAAAAAAAGCCATCTTTATGGTTTTTAAGTGTTACCATCCTTGGCAATCTCAGTGATATTTAGGCTGCACCATGAGAACTCCAACCAGAAGTAGGGCATCAGGATGGATCAGGCAGGACCGGAGAGCACAAGGGGTCAGGATCACTGGTATCTCAGGAGTATCATGTGTAGCTCAACAGAAAGAAAGAGGGAGAGAGAGAGGGAAAGAGAGGGAGAGATTATTAGGTATGCTTATTGTCCCATAATGGTTAAAGACACTGTAATTTGCATAAGTGCAAGCAGGGACTCTGACAAGACTAGCTATGACAGCATAACTAAAAGGGAGAGTCAGAAGGCAACACAGACATGAGGGCTCTCTGGGACATAAGGCAGCCAGCCACCCCACCATCAACAAACCTGGGTGAATGTGTAAAAGTGGGGGGTGAGAGCATCCAAATATCCCAGTTCACCACAACACTCAATGCCTGTGAGCACTCTGGATCTGCTCCTTTACCTACAAATATGTTTTCAGCCTGGACTTAAACACTGAGACTGTGTCTGAGTCCTGGACACTAATTGGAAGGCTGTTCCATAACTGTGGGGCTTTGTAAGAGAAAGCTCTTCCCCCTGCTGTAGCCTTCACTATTTGAGGTATCAACAATAGCCTGCACCTTTTGATCAAAACATGGCAACCTCAAAGTCCACTGGTTTGATCCAAAGCTCTGTTTAGTTTCTGCATGATCTTCCATGTCTGTGTGGTTTTCTTCAGGGTAATCTGGTATTCTAACAGCTCCCACCAACATGACAGCATGGTGCCCTGTGATGGAGTGACATCCCATTCAGGGTTTATTCTACCTCACGCTCTGTGACTTCCTGGAATATGCACCATGACTCTGCCCTGGATTAATGCGCTTAATCAAGATAAATGAAATGAAAAGAAAGCTCTGACTGTGAATTTCAGGCTTGCCAAGCACCTCGAAGCAGCCATTCAGCATCGCTTCAAAGATATTGCTTCTGTTTGAGTGTTTCCTGTTTTCAATACAGAAACTGCGCCTCTAGGTCACTAAAATTAACCATATGCCAAGGCCAGAATAAGTCCACACCAGCTGGTGCTAGTTAAACCTGTGGGTGATATTTTTGAGCTGCAATTTTGTAGTCCCCAAGCTCTATCACCCTGTAGGCCGTTATGCCTATGCGAATTCACTGGAGGACAAAATCCCTCCAGTCATCTTTCTCTCATCAAACACAGTAACATGACATTTCCCAGGAGAGGCTGAGCGAGAGGAAAAATCACCATTCTGCAAGATGATGTGTCAGCTAAGCCTCCTATCCTTCACGGATATTTGCAATTCATGTCGTTGACGCTAACGCTGCACTAGGTGAAAAAAATATGCCTGTGCAAGATGCTGTGTTATTATGAAATGAATAGCATACTTCCAAAATTTTAAAGAGCTGCTGGACTTGCAGGACCTGCGGCAAGCTTCAGGAAATCATTCCGTGGAGCGGTAGGAAGGGACTGACAGGACAGTGAGGACAAGTGTAATTCATAGTTCATACGCAGTAGCTGTGAAAAGAATTCGGTTGTTTGCTTCCATTCAGTCAATTTAGCTTCATAGATTAAAATCACAATATGTCTGATATAAGAAAATATGTATTGCTGCTGCAATCAATCTCAGGGAAAATTCTAAAAAGGGAGGTCAAATTTCATTGGATTTCATAGACAAGAGGCTGTAGAAAAAAGCTTTAAACATTAATTTGGACCCATTCCCTAACCATAACCCATTAAAGTCCCATTGTATTATTGAGTTATTCATCTTAATGCTTATTATTCAAAATTCTATGAATTATTATGCAAAAGTATGAGAACACTTTAGCGTTTTATCATTGATTTCATTTCGATAAAATCTGTGAGGAAGAATTATTTTAAAGAAATTATTATAAATGCAACATTGGCTGGTATATTTCATTAGTATAATCATTATATTGTCAGCACCATTGCTTTATGACATTTCATAATGCTAGAGTGCATAAAAATCCATACAGCAGCATCTAATGAGAATCATTTCATTTTGCCTCTGTTAAATATCATCTATCATGCTTTGATCCCACTTCAAGTCGTTTAGTTATTCACCCTGTGTAGGACTTCACTGTTTTGAATTTTATTTTTCTTGCAGAGAGGTCAAAAGTGCTAATCACGACATTTGTGCAATCTGTGTTTGCCGTTGACCAACTAATTTGAACAAGACTTGTGCTTTGCAGCAAAATCCACAGTGCTGTGTGCGTAATTGGAAAGGGAAGACTTGCTTTACCAGCAGCTGCAGTCTTTTAACAGACACTTCCACTGATGAATAAAACAATATGTGGCTCTTCAACAGGAAATGGTAAATAATTTCTCATTATGCAGTGAGATAGCAAGTGAGGAGAGAGAGAGGAGAAGGTAGGAAAAAGGAATCATCCTAAGTACAGATAGTGAGCATCGTTTTCGCTGTGTTTATTTGTGCTTGACAATAAGTGATTAATTACGGAACTATGCGGCTAATTTGGTTTTCACGTTCTCTGCAAAGGGGCAGGGCGGGGGTGGGTGGGGGTGGGTGGTGATTGAGCATGTGCTAAAGCTGGGAATAATTTTACTGAACTGAAAATGCTGTGGCTAGGAAATGAGTTTTTTTTTCAATAGTGGATCAATAAAAATGGTAATGATATTGAAATCATGTTGCAAACAATTGAATAATTGTGACTCGAGCAAGATTCTATATTTCTCCTTCTAATTCTACAAGGCATGCTGTCGGGGGCATGGAGGCTAAATAGTTAGCACATTTGCCTTGCACCCCCAGGTTGGGAGTTCGAGTTCCCTGCCCACCCTGTGTGTGCAGAGCTTCTAGATTCTCCCCATGCTTCGGAAGTTTCCTCCAGGTACTCTGGTTTCCTCGTCAAGTCAAAAGACACATGTAGGCTAACTGGCATTTCTAAATGTGTGTGAATGTGTATGTGTGTGTGATTGTGACCTGCGATTGGTTAGCACCCTATACAGGGTGTCTCCTGCCTTGTGCCCGGAGTCCCCTGGGATAGGCTCCAGGCTCCCCATGACCCTGTTATAAGAAATAATCAATGACATGATGGGATGTGGCCTTACCACCCCAAAGTTCATTATTTTCCTATAACAGCATGTTTAGAAATGTTTTATTCTTCTTGTACATCAACTTGGCAAAAATTACAGTTTCGCATTTATTATTGAACAGAACACTGTGCTTTTTATCCATCTATAATTACATTTAATTTCCACAGAACAGAAGTCAGCTTCTGCTAGCGCTTACGTTATAGCAGCTATAAACAATCACTTGCCAGACTTCTTTATTTTTCCTTTGAAATTATAAGACTAATTTAAAAAAAAAAACACACACACACAGCTTTTCATGTTACAGAGTAACCATAAAGTTTTCTTGAAGACTTTCCTGTAGTGGAAAACATACTGTTTTAAAGTGCTGGCACTGGAGACTTCTTCCTCCTAGTGTTAAATCAATGAGTTATATCAAATGAGTTAAATCAATTTCACCATATCATTGATCATACTTTTTTTCTTGTTGTTAAATAATGTTTTTTATTCATTTATTATTAGTCCTAGATTAAGTGGAAAGCCTCCATGCAAGTCACTGTGAATGAACTGTTAGTATAGAAATGATAACATATTAAAACAAGGGAATGTGTTTTGAACACATAAAAAAAAATCAACACCTTGTGACCAATCAAGAATTCAACAGTGCTGTGATATAAATATGTTATAATGCAGAGAAACAGAGCAAAAAAAAAAAAAAAAAAAAAGAAAAATAAAAAAGGTAAGCAAATCAGGGGGGAAAAAATCTTTTTGAGCCAAAGAAATAATGAACCCAAGAATAGCAGCTCACTTACTGAGAGTAAACATTCTAAAACCACCAAACATTTCGGTCTTTAATTGAATATTTGCTCCCCAAGTCATTGCCAGGTGTCTGCATATAATAAGCCATTTGAGAGCCAACAAACTTTTCCCACCCACTGGGGACTACCAATATCTGGCCTCTTTAATTGTCACCCAGCTGTCAATTGTCAGCCATGTTTTGTTTTTCAGGCAGGGACAGGCTGAATTAGACCTAATGCTGGCTGAACTGCCTCTGTAACCTATCACAGTACTGTGTATATTTAAAACCTCTAAAGAGGACTGCACAAAAATCAATCTGGACTCACAGGCTTAGAGATACTAATGACTTCTTAGTTCATATCGTCTCCATCTAATCAACACAGCAGCAGTGTTCAGTTTGTTCTTAATGACCTAAATCTGACTGTTTGCATTATTCAGCCTGAGGTTGGAGATGCATAGGAGGGAAAAAAAAATGGTTCCCTAGGTAACCAGGTGGAGGAGGAGGAAAATCTCTCATTTAAAAGTAGATGAGTAAGATCAGCTCGGAGTATTTTTCTTTATTATCAATAAAGTCCAAGATTTGCTTTTATGAAAGTAAGATATCGATCCTATCAAGGCCTAAAGTCTAAAGAGCTGAAAGGAGGAAGAAGGTGGGATATTTGAGTGCCTGAGAGACACGACGATAGAATCATGTGGCAGAGATGATGACTCCAAACACCCACTCTGGCCGTCACTGGCTGCTCTGCCACTTTGATGATGTAATTCTTAGGTTACTGTGTGCTGTGCGAGGTGAGAGATAATCCAAGGTGCGATGATCCATGCAAGACCCGTCAGAATATTTTCCCAAAACTGAGTGGAAAGAACAAAAACGAATTCACGTTCATACAATCATGTTCTGTTTGATCATTTTGCACAAACCTGCTGTCATTGATGTATATCATGAACTGTTATTGTTTTCTTCATCTCTGGGGAAATTGTGTAGCTCACAGAAGGTATGGGTTCATTAGGACCAGGTAGGTGGCTCCAGAGTGATGCTTGATGGCTGTCAGGATGCACAATGATAGAGCTAGTTACTATACATTAGATAACGATTGCATTACATTTTCAAATGTGCCAAAAACAAAATAAAGATTGCCACTTATTTCAAGATATTGCGTATAATGCATTGAATCCATGTGTACTAATTACATGTTAAAACACGATAACAAGCAGTTAAGACATTTAAAAACATGCAGTTTGCTCCTGGACAACTTACTCTGTTATGTCTAACATTACAGAAAGCAACCAGAAGTCAAATCAAAAGTTATATAGCATTTCCTTTTTTGCATTCTTTTAAAAAGGCAAAACTGTGTGCATTAAAAAAAAACAAAACAAAACAAAACAAAAAAAAAACAAACAAACAAACAAAAAAAAAAACAACTAGACAAAGGCTCAAAGCTGGCACAATCCAACAAACCAAGCAAGAATAACCATGCAAGGTAATAAATATAAACATAAAATAGGAACATGGTAAACTATTAGACCACTGGGAAACACATGATGACTTTCTTCAAAGAAAAACTATGCTTAATACCTAGCGTCAACCGATACCTTTACCTCTGCAGTGGGATTTTGTATAATTCACTTTCATTGGTTTTATGTAAGGCTACTGTAAATGTGAGATTCTGTGATTGCTGTGCCATTTAGCCCCTGCAACTTGTAAAAATATCATTTCTCAACACTGAATCTACCCCATCTCAGGCAACAGTATCTCCTTTTTGAAAGGATCCTTTGCTAATAATGGCTGCATTTCATTCTTAATAAGTAACATGGCTGCAAGTAACAGGGTTCCATTTTTTTAGCATACAATTAGCAAGTACACAAAATGTGGTTAACTAGCATCCACCGTTTTAAGGGCATTAAGGGTAACAGTGTTGTATATTCAAAGTCAGTATCACAATATCATTGAAAATAAAGGGAGAAAGAGAAAAAAGAATAAAGCCACAAACATACATATTCATTCATTCATCTTTAGTAACTACTTTAACCTGATCATGGTCACAGTGGATCCGGAGCCTGTTGCGGTAACAGTGGGTGCAAAACAGAAGAATCCACTCTGGATGGGATGCCAGTCCATCACATGATACCATTCACACACATGTTCACACCCAGATGCAATTTAATGTAGTGCGCCTGCCTACATGCATGTTTTTTGGACAGTGAGAGTTAACCAGAGAACCCAGAGGAAACTCACACAAACATGCAGAGAACATGCAGAAACCTGTATAGACTGTAACCCCAGCTCCAGATCAAACTGGGTACCCTGAGCTGTGAGGTGGCAATGCTGAGGTACTGACAGCTCCACTGTGCCACCCACATGTACAATACTTTCATTGTATATCTAATCACTTTAGCCTACGGAAGAGTGAAGTCTTATTTTGTCTAGTTATACAATGATCAGAAAATATTTTGCATTTCTCTTTTAAACCTTTCTATTTTTAACATTAATACACTACCAGATTTTGGCCTGAGCATTTTGTGATGGAGCATGTGGTACACTTTTCTTTTGAGATTCCATGGGGCCTGGTGGCTTAGTGGTTAACCATTTGCCTCACACCATGGGTGTTAGAATCCTGCCTCCTCCCTTTGTGTGTGGTGTTTACATGTTTACCATGTGCTTCGTGGGTTTCTTCCAGGTACTCCTGTTTCCTCCTCTGTCCAAAGTCATGCGCAGTAGGCTGATTGGCATTTCTAAATTGTCCATAGTGTGTGAATGGGTGTGTGAATCTGTATGTGTAATTGTGCCCTTTGATAGGTTAGCACCCCGTCCAGGGTGTCTGCCACCTTGTGCCTTGAGTTCCCTTGGATAGACTCCAGGCTCCCCCGTGACCCTGTGTAGGATAAGTGGTATAGAAAATGGACGGATGGATGGATTGAGATCCATAAACACAACACATTTTTACTAGTCAACCAGTCAACTTTTCCACAGTTAAAGCCAAAATTGCTATTTTTACTCTGTTTTATTTCTGCACCAATGAACAGGTCAAAGTGCACTTCAATTAACAACTACACACAGACTACAATTAGAATTTCCTGCTTGAGTGGTATTTGGGCTACACTGTTAATGACAAAAGTAAATAAACTAGTGCAATAAATGCGAAAATAATAACCCTATGTATCATATTACACTATCTAAGGATGTAACAATTCATACAAAGCACTCATGTGGACAAGCTGGTAGTTCAGATGAAATTGTTGACTCTGAAGCAGTGTGGAAACTCTTTATAGCTTAATGATGGATGGAGGGAGGTGTCTGAAAGGTTTTTATGCTATTTTCAACTCCAGCTTCAGTAGCATCTAAAAATGACCTGGAATGTGCTGCTCAAAACAAGTTGCGTGGAGTTTGATATTGATATGCAACCCATGGCTCTGAAAGCACACAACATTTGAACAATGGTACTATTTCTGTCTAGATGATTTTTTCCCTTCCACTAAATTCTATTTCGCTGTGTGAAAGAGCACTTCTGGAGGCGCAGGTTGCATGTCACTACCTGATCCCACTCAGCTAGTTTACAGTGGTGCATGCCAGCTCATTTTTAGAGTTGAAAAAATAGCAACATTGAAAAACGGGCAGGAGTTGAAAAAGACCAGTCCAGACTAAATATTTTCAGACTAAGAAAGCACATTTAGCCTGCTTTCTTTATCATCTGTCTGCATCTCCTTAACCATCTACTTCACTTTTTTCCCAACACCCTGACTAGTTGAAAGCTCTAGACTAATGAATGTATTACTCAACTAGTCTATGCAGCGGGATGGATGCAATGCTGCCTTCAAGTTTGGCCAAAATAAGACACCTCAGTAGACAGTTCCCTTCTGACTAGGACAGTTTTCATCTCAAGAGCATGAAAAACCTTTCCAAATATGCTCTCTACCTAGGAAGCCTCCTTTGTCTGGAACAAATTGTTGAATGCACGTCCATGCACACTAAGCAGTGGGACAATTTGTACTGAAATGATTATTTCACGACTTCTAGGATAGAACTGCATTTTCTAAATTGTCAGAGAAGCCAAAACCAGCATTTTTTATGTTTCTGTCAGAAACAGGGTTACAAATGACCTTTGGACTCACAGAGGTTCTCAAGTTCATGTGGTCAAAGCTGTACCAACTACAGTCCCACAATCAAATCATGTCCAATCATGAGTGTGGCTGGCTGTGTGACACTGAGGAAGGGATGCAGGGTGATGGAGATGGAATGTGACATGCATGCCTAAATTCTGGCTCAGGGGCACCCGGCTTTTTGTTAAAGGGCTACAGAGTGCTGAACATCAGCAGTCTGCAAGGGAACAGCTGTCGCCAGGAGTATAGTGGTGGAGAAGATGCAGAGATGGCACACTGCTTCTGACTGGCAGAGGGTGAGTGGCCTAGCAGCCACTGTAGACAAACTATGCTTTCAATGGCTGAGACAGTCTGTTTTCATTTGGAGCCAAACTTTGGGAATTTCTCTTATGCCAGACCAGTTTCTACAGTCATTGATGATACCTTTTTTCCAGATGGAATACAAGCACATGGTTTTTACTATCAATGTTATTCATCTGCTGCCATGAACAAGGCACACTTAGGCTATAGCCTCATTCTTTAGAATGTTAGGTAGCTGATTTCAAATGAAGTGCATTAGCTAGGTAATAGTAATTAGTCATTTTGGATCGAGTAGGGTTGCAATGTTTCTGTACAGCTGTAAGAATTATTTTCATTGCATCTGAATCCTTCGTTGTCAAGGCCCTATAGTGGAAGTTCATCATGAACAACATACTGGGTAAGAGCTGTTATGTTCACTCGTCTACTGAGATCGGTCCTTGACGAGCTAATGTTTGCTGTAGCACTGTATTTCTGCCATGTTCTGCTAGCAATGAAGTAATCATGCTGAGTTTTACATTTAGGATGCTTTATCAGGTTACTTGCATTGTAAGAAGAAGCTGATGTTCCTCCTTGGGTATTTTCACAGAGCACAGTTTGCAGTCGGCTTTGTTTGATTGCCATCATTAATCATGATATATATCCGGATCAGTGTCATTTCTTGACATCTGCTCATTAGCACAACACCGTACACCAGACTTACAGTATGCCATATAGTATCATGTTGGTATTCGAGCATGAGTACGAGTAAATAAGTGATATCAGTATCATATTGATGCATCCTTACTACATATAATGCATTTATAATTCTTGAGCAATATTGTGTAAATCTTAGCTAGAAGATCTGAAGTAGGTTCATCTTTCACCTAAGAATGTCTGTTTCTACCCATGTTTTACTGTATTGCACTTGATTAAGACAGTTTTTGTTTAAACAAATATAGATCCATATATAGGTGCATGACATGCCAAGTTTGCACTTCAATATTTTAATGGAAAACTAGTAGCTTTAGCACCTCAAATTCACAGCAGGTTAAGGATTTAGCTGGGAAAGTGAATAAGGAAAGCATGGAAGTCGTTTTATTACTACAGTCCAGGTCATAGAGGTATTTTCACTTAATCTAATTTAGAAGCTGGAGTTGGCATGCCTAGCTCAACAAACTAGATGGGACTGGGAATTGGTGAATGTACCTTGAGAGAGAAGTGAAATGAAAGCATGTGGCAACATATTCCTCTCAGGTGCCAGTCTAAACATAATCAAAACCTTGGTAATGTTAGTTGCTGAATGCTAATGTCAGTACATAATGGTTCTACATTAGGGTTTACCGAGGCAAATCTTGCATTTAAACTGTTTTATACAATCAATGACTTACTAATCTGCAATCAAGCAAATGACCCAAAATAGAGACAAATAAAAAAGACTTCATTTCTGTTTTCTGCTGTTGTGCTGCATATAAAAGTTAATTATACATCAGTTTTCCAAATTACACAGTCAATCAAAGCATGGGGTCAGTCAATTTACACTATAAATAGCTTGCTGAGTTGCACAGTCCTCTTATTCCACTTCCACATGAGACTCAATATGAAATCAGACAGAATCAGGAAAGACACAATGAGTACAATGATACGATTCACATCAGAATGAGTTAGTACACATCTCCAACCCTGAAGCAGAATAAAGAGTAGTTTTCGGAAAAAAAAGAAAAAGGGGCAAAACCCCAAGGCTCCTGAGCGGCGCAACAAAAAAAAAAAGCATTCGGAGATCACAAGATTGGATCCTTATGATGCCACAGCCATCCATGGCCACAAAAGTTGCCATGCTCTGTGGATAACAGGGATGGCATTACTCTCTCTCACTGTCAATCACTAGCCAATTTTGGGCATCTGTGAGCTCATATGTGGAAGAGGGCATTCCTCCAAGGGCGTTATGCTGTGATGTGATGCAGCATGAGCAGCAGTTTCAAAACATTGACTGGCTAGATGTCTCAGAGGAAGTGCATTCACCCTACCCAGTCTCTAACTTTGGTGTGATAGGGGAGAGCTGGAGAGTGGGTGGGAATTGGCCAATAACCAAACTGGAGACAAAAATGCGGGTAAAATAACTAACCAGTAAAAAAAAAAAAAAAATGCAAGACAACAGTACATTTTAAAATAGTCAATATAAACCATGAAATGATTCTACATGTGTCACATATCGAGGTTGAGCCAGAAGCAAGTGCAGATAATGACATTTATTTAAACAAACATACTATGAGACAAAGACACTAAGACAACTTGGTATAACACTGTGGCATGAAACAAAACACCGAGACATAAACAACAAGAGTCTAGGACAACGAAAGACCAGCAAACAGTGCAGACAAGGACTATATATACACACACGAGTGCTCATTAACAAAACGTGAGTCAGGTGCAGGTGGTCATGTGACAGCTAGTGCAGTGCAGTGGCTGATGGGAAGTGGAGTCCAGAGTTTCTTGATACATAACAACATGGCTGCCATTTTTCACTGTTGAACTGCTCAAACTGTTTCAATGTGTAAATTTTGATGTAATTCTAATTTTCATTACCAATTCAATTTGTGAATTGATAGATTTGACCCTTTGTGATAGGCCTACTTTATGTTTTTGCCAAACCCTTTTTTTCCTCTCTAGTTTATGTCACATTATTCCACAGTGCACTTGAATTCTGGAATCAATATATTTTTTTTTTTTTTTTTTTTTTTTTTTTTAATATAACAACTGCTCTAACATTTGTTTCAGCTGTAATTGATATCACAGGTTTATATTAATAAACTCACTCAGTACGTTAGCATTTCTCATCACAGGTATTTGTATGCTGGGCTTTCCATAAAATCTTTCTTTGAGGAGATTTTTATGTAACATTTATGGAAGCAATGTGTCTCAGGTGTCTTTGTTTTGTAATTGTAGGGGAAAGATGCAAGGGAATATACACAAAGTGAATATATATATACATATATATATATATGTGTGTGTGTGTGTGTGTGTGTGTGTGTATATATATATATATATATATATATATATATATATATATATATATATATATATATATATATATATACACACACACTAAGTATAGTGTATATATATATACACTAGCAAAATATTTAGCATCTAAATCTGGGAGTTTTGTAAGGTGTTCACGGTGATGAATACAGAATATTTTCATGGCTAAGAAGCCCTTCTATTTGATATTTTGAAATCCAAATGCCTCAAGGGACAGTTGCAGTTCCTGAGAAAATAAAAAGCTTTTAAAATGGCATCTGTGGTGTGTTGGGACTATTTGACACTATAACCTATTTCTATTTGGCTAGCTTCTCAGTTTCATTGTTCTCAGTGTCCCCAGGTAGTTGCCCTCAGATCCAATGGGAAGGATAGTTAAAAAAAACAAAACAAAAAAAACAACAACAAACAAACTAACCAAGAAAACCCCAGCAAACTGTATAGCCGAGGTCTAAATACAAGCACAAGCTTAAATGTTCTAGTTTATAGCCAACACTATAGGAAATATGGCCTTTTCCTTTGTTAGACACTTAGCAGCATCTTTATTAGGTACACTTGCTCTATCGCTGTACCTAATAGACTGCTATTTTTTTTTTTTATAGTTAAGTGCAATCAGACTCTATAGAGTGCTGATAAAGCTTAAACAAGCTGACAGTTTATTAGACCATTATGCATTTTCTTTCCATGAGATTGCTCAGCCAATGAGGTCTCACAGGAAATACTTTTTAAGTGAGCAGGCTTGTACTTGGGTCGAGTCCAGCTCAAACGGGAAACACAAGCTTAATTTATTTTATACCAAATTACTTTCAATTTGCTTTTAATTTGTTGCCACAGGTTTGCTGAAACTTGAGAGTTTAAGATAAAAAAAAAAAAAAATTGGTCTTTTTCCAATTATTACTTGACCAGTTTCGGTGAACTTGTGCCTGGTGGATTCTTGTTCTTGGCAGACAAGAGTGGAACCCAATGTGGTTTTCTTCTATTGCAGCCCATCCCCCTCAAGGTTCGACCTGTTGTGCATTCTGAAATGCTTTTATGCTTAATACGGTCATAAAGAGTTGTTATTTGCAAGATTTTAAGCATTATGTACACTGCTGCCACATGATTGGTTGACTGGATAATTCCATAAATGACCAATCCGCCCACCTCCGAGGTTCATACATTCATGTGTGTAGTTCATTAATGAAGTCTTTTTCTATGAAGGGTTATCCAAGAACGACCAAGAAAGACCAAGGCAGTGATCAAAACAAGGAAGACTCCATAAATGCCTTCATTTTCATTATACGGTACTGTGAAGAATTTCTTCTCCTTTTGTGTATATCTCATACTAAATAGTTTTAGATCTTCAAACGAAATGCAACATTTACATTTACATTTATTCATTTAGCAGACGAGCTCGTAGCAACAAGGAAGCGTAGTTACAGCTTCTATCTGACAATCGGTGCTAAAACTAGTTTCAACTAAACAATCCAGAAAGAAACACTTACCAGTTACTGTTCGCCTGGGTGAATAATTTTGCTCAACATAAAACAAAGGCAACCTGATTAAACACACAATACACTTTTTATTTATAATTTTTTTATTGAAGGAAAAAAAAAGTTATCCAACACCTGTCACCAATGTGAAAAACCAATTGTCCCCTTAAACTTAAAATCTGGTTGCACCACCTTTAGCAGCAATAACTTCAGCCAAACACATCCGATAACTGGAGATCAGTCTTTCACTTACTTCTAGGACTATGCTTTGGATCATTGTCTTGCTGCATAATCCAGTTGCACTTGAGTTTCATCTTATGGACTGAAGACCAAACATTCTCCTTTAGGATTTTCTGGTAGAGAGCAGAATTCATGTTTCCCTCAATTATTGGAAGTTGACCAGACCCTGCAGCAGCAAAGTATCCCGTTATATCTGGCATTAATCAAACACAGAATTCCACAAAAAGAACATCATACCTTTCCTCATCATTTCTTGAATTACTTTTCAACTTTGTCATAGTGCGTTACTGGGTATAACCTTTTAACCAACTTCATGCTATTGAACAATTTCTATAGTTATTATAATAATTATATAGTTATTATAATAATTTTGAGACTGGAGAAATCATTATAAGTTGCATTTTCAGTTGAATTTGGGGAAACTACTTGAAATATTCATTGCGTTGAGCTAATTCAATTGCTTGTGTTTGATTTTTTCATTGCAAACAGCTGAAAGTCTGTAAATTTTGACAATAAACCTGATTTGCTATGCGGATTGAATAATTTTGATTGCAACTGTATTTAAGTGCTGTTTTGATTTGACAGGGATGGCAGTAATCAGGCCTTGTTACATTTACACCAGGCCCAGTTGGTATTGGATAACTTTTTTGCTTCAATAAATAAAATTATCATTTAAAAACTGTATTCTGTGTTTACTCATGATGCCTTTGTTTTATCTTAGGCTTTCTTTTAATTTCTGAAACAATATAGTATGAGATATACAAAAAAAAAAAAAAAAAAAAAAAAAAAAAACACACAGAAGAAATTAGGATGAGGCAAATACTTTTTTCACAGCATTGTATATACACATTACCATAATCCATGAACATTCTGACGAACCTCAAAATCGTAGAAGCTAAAATAAGTTTAGGCATCTAGGAAAGAAAGGAGCAAGGTTCAGAAATGCAGAACTAACACATGAAGATTGCAAATAATGCCTGCAAACAACGAGGTGTGTACACAGGCTAATGAGACAAAATGAGATTAATTACAAGAGGCAGGTGCAAATAGTGATCAGTGATGTATTCAGCAGGAGCATGAGAAGACAAAAATCAGGACCGTGGTAAACCACGAGTAAAACAGCAAGGTTCTACAATAAATAGAGATTTATTGTAAGTATGGAGTATGCATAGATAGTAGTGGCCACTGAGTATAATTCAGCAACATTACCTTGTAAGAAAGACCTCTGGTTGTAAAATGTCACTACATGAAACCTTTTTAAACCACAATACTGTTGAATGATTGAATTTGATTGGTGAGAAAGTGTTGATTCATTTTTGATAACAGCAGCTCTGACAGTAGTGCCAGATCCAATTAAATTCACAAGTTTATATTAATACACTCATTCTAATCTGTTATAAATTTCTATAGTAACAGCTCATTCACACAAACTTGCATAGACACGGCATAATCTAAGACTAATAATAAACTGATTAATAAAATATTATTTAACAAATAAAAAAATATAATCTGTGATATGGTGAAGCTTTCTGTAAAGTATTTGTGGACAAAGTCCCCACATGTCTGTTTGAAACAGTCAGTAAGTTTACATGCCCTAGAGAACTATAATAATAATAATAATAATAATAATAATAATAATAATAATAATAATAATAAATAATTAATTAATACTAATGTAATAATAAAAAAAACATAATGTTTATGCAATAATTAAATTCTTAATAAGATAATATACTTAATGAATTAATATAAAAGATCAATCATATACATACAGCATGTATCTCATGGTGGGCATTGTGGCTTACTGGTTAGCAAGGGTACTCCTGTTTCCTCCCACAGTCCAAAAACATGCATTGTAGGCTGTTTGGAATCACCAAATTGTCCAAATTGTGTGAATGGGTGTGTAAGTGTGTGTACAATTGTGCCCTGTGATAGCTTGGCACCCCATCCAGGATGTCCCCCACTTTGCATCCCGAGTTCCCTGGAATAGGCTTCAGGCTCCCCGCGACCCTGTGAAGGATAAGCGGTACAGAAAATGGATGGATAGATATACATCTCATAGTAGCATTCAGACTAATACACCATACTGACTAAATTTGAGCACTCAGTTAAAACAATGATAAATGAAACCATTTTGCAGCCCTGATGCCAATTAAATTTGAATCAGTTAGTCTGCTGAAACATTGTTCCCTCTTGATTAAATGGCATGGAAATTTTAATTGGCTGCTGTGTCCTGTGTGACTGAGAAACAAAGTCTTCTACCATATCATCTTCTTAAATTAATAGTCTGACTTGCTCATGTTTGGTGTTTTTTCTCTTTTGTCTGTTTGCCTAACTTGCCACTTTCCCCTCAAATGAATCTGACATTATCATGAAGTCACATTTCTGGGTTTTCCATGCCACTTTCACATATAAGCCTTGTTTCTGTCAGAGTGGTTGGATAACTGGCAGCAGAGTCATGTTCTGCTTGTTTTGCATGGACTCCTATATAGCCAAGTCATCATCTTGCCACCTGCTGAGATGCTATGCCACTTTTCTGTCTTTCTTACCTCACTTGAGAGGTTGTCAGAATTGCAGTTCTATTGCACAGCACAGACTGTAATAGACACTTACTGCATTTGTGCGCTTTAACTAGTCATCTTATTTGACAAGCAGAGAAGGTGGCAAATGTTCTCATATGTACAGCGCAAAGATGTGCTTATAATGGTTTTTCAAAACTGACCTCTTCATATGGAGGCACTCATGAGACAATGGTATCTGATTGGGTTTGTGAGTGAGCTGAGGCACATAAACACTAGATGCAAGCACTCTACAGAAATAAATAGGCCATCAGATAAGAGAGGGTTCAGGCATGTTGGGTAAAAAACAAAAACACGTATACACTATCATGGTTGGTAAGTGGCTTCAGGCTTAAATTCCCAGACAGTCTTGATCATATTTTTATGTGGTACATTATTTAATAAGGTGCATTCCTTAGTATATACAATCTACCTGGAGCAGTGGATCTGGACCCAGGAACACTGGGCACAAGGTGGGAGGATGAGACACTAGTCCATCATAGAGCACCATGCACACACATTCACATACTCATTCACACATTCACATATCAGCATGGTTTTGGACAGTAGTAGGAGTGTAGTGTTTCTACTTTCTACCCTAATTTGATTGGATGAATAGCGTTTCAAGAGTGCATATAGTTATTATAATCGCACTGGCACATTCCACTGTTTGTATCACTCCGCTCATCTGTGTTCACCAATTAAAACTCAAATTTTACCAACAGTCCCACTGAAACAGTTATTACAGTAGCATTAACAACATCATCAGAGGACATGGCAAACAATATATTTTTCATGAGTAAAATTTCTGACTTAAAACATGAAAGCTCGTCAGATGAAGATGAAAAGGAAAAAGGGAACCCAATTTCAAAGGAAGCTCCTTAACGAGAATGTAAAAATAATTTTGAGCTAGCTAGCCAGGTAGCCGAATGACTATCAGTGAGAGAGGCTACTTTGGGATTTATTCCACTTGCAGAGTAAAAATAAACAAATTATTTGGCCATACTGTGTCCATTATTATATATTAATTTCTTATTACTAAAACTGTTGTATAAAAACAGTATTGTACTTGCAATATTGCTGTTCGAAAGACACACTTTGTGTGTTTTAAACTCCTCAATGTCACTGCAGGGTTGAGGAACCCAACCACCAACCAAAAATATCCAGCTAACAGTGGTGCCATGGTCAGAGTCTGACACTGATGAAGGATAAAGGATGTGCATGAAATGAAAACGAGTTATAATCTGTATATTTGCAAAGTAGAATCAAGGCACTGTAGCATGGTAAAATGCACAGTGCTTAAAAATCCCAGCAATACTACTGCTGTAACACACATATATCACAGCTACACACACTGAGACGCTGTCTCGAGAATGTTCAATACAACTTTGTGTAAATTCAGATGTAGATTTAGATCCTTAATGAGCGAGCCAGAGGTGACTGGTCAGGAAAAAAGTCCCCAAGATGGCATGAGGAAGAACATTCGAGAGGAACCAGACTCAAATGGGAACTTGTCTTCTTCTGGGTGACACCAGATGGTGGAATTATGAATCTTTACTCTTCTACAACTGTACAGTATACAGTTAAACAATCCTACGTGTCTTTAAAGGATGGTTAGTATTATTTATATACAGTAAATAAGAGTCCTGGGATGAGCATAAGACACTTTTTTACGATTATATTATATTAGCCATTCTTAGGTACAGGACTACAATATCCAGTTGATGTTATCCAGTAAAGCAAGGGTGAGACTGTTTTGCCGAAGTGCAATTCTTTAGGATACCTAAAAAACAACATTTAAGCATCCTAAGGTAAAAATGGCATTCAATGTTCTGATCATCCATTTGTATTCCATGAGAGATTTGCATAACACAGCTAAGTGCATTAGCAAGTGTGTAATCTGAATAAGCATAATGGTAGTGCTTTTAATATCGTCTTATTATGGGGTTTGCTCTCATCTGTTCTGCATTCTATGTTCTGTTTCTCCCTTTAATGAGGCTTTCCAATTAATTTCCTTCATTAAAAATGTTCAGTCAACAGCACTAATAAGTAAGCAGCATCCCCGTATGACTGTGCTTGCTTGTCTAGTCTCCGTCCCCCCTTTTCTCTCGCTGTACAGTTTCAAAGGGAACAATTAGGAGCATTCTGGGGTCATTGCTAGCACAGCTGGATTCAGTGCATTAAAAAGCAGTCTCAGAATTTAAGATTGAACCTCACATGTATAAATAACTTGAGACTTGCTCCCGTTTGACTTCTTTTCAGGATGAACACCTGCTCAAATCAAATCAAACACGGAGCTTGTGACAGTGTATGGTAAATTTTTTAAATTGAACCGCTCTCAGTATTCTGAAAGTCTGGCACTGTATTTTTATTCTATTTTATTTTTTTCTATTTTTTTTTGCACCCTTTTTTTAGACTGCGCTCTGAAAATAATTTCCTGCTACTTTGATGCTTCTGAAGGAAACAGACTAACCATTGGTGTTGTTTGCTATGCTTCACAGATTGTCAAAATAAAGTAATAACTAGCAAAGGCTCAAAAAGCACACTAAGAACTGAAACTAGAACAGAAAAAAATCAAACACTGAAATAGGGAAAGACATTTTTCCTTTTTTTCTCAGCTTTTGCATGGAAACAAAGTCACTGAGGTGTACATGCATTCCTGATATACAGACATTGTCCTCTCTCTATACCCACTAACCTCTTTCCTATACCTCTTTCCCCAGAAATGCTTCTTTCTGGACATCATAAACACATAGTCTGCATTTAGAGTTTGCAGAGATTTACTAGATCTAATTCCAATTATTTGCTCGAAAGCAAAATTTTGGCATCCATGGTATATACACAATATGGCCAAAAGTTTGTGGACACCTGATTATCACACCCATATGTGATTCTTCCCCAAACTACAAAGTTGGAATCACAGAATTCTATAAAATGTCTTTGTATGATGTAGAATTACACTTTCTTTTCACTGGAAGTAAAGGGCTCAAACCTGTTCCAGCAAAGCCATGCCCCTGTGCACAACATGAACTCCATGAAGACATGGTTTGCCGAGGTTGGTGTTGAAGAACCTGAATGACCTCAGCCCCACTGAACACCTTTGGGATGAACTGGAATGCCAATTGCACCTCAGACCTCCTCACCCAACATCACCGTCTGATCTAACTAATGCTCTTGTGGCTAAATGGGTAAATCTCCACAGACACACTACAAAATCTGCAACATTCTCTCTCTCTCTATCTCCAATAACTGCATATCAGTGGCTCAAGCCTCCGTTACTAGTTCTAAAATGATGTTTTGGACTTAGCAATGGAGGTTTGAGATGGGATGCGTAATAAATTAGTTCCACACACAAGAGCGTTTTAAGGACAAAAACCTGACAAATTTCTTGAAATAAAACATCTGGACAATGTCTTGAGGTGTGGTGTAAAGTTGAATAATTGAATAAGTAAGGTAATTATTGAATAATAGATGAATAATTAAGTGGAATAATTGACTCCACTCTGTTGAATTGTTAGAAATTAATAGCCCGAAGTGCATTACCAATTCAATTATTCCTTACGTAATGTCTTACAATAATGAGATATTAAGAGGGGGCACAATGGCTTAGTGGTTAGCAAGTTTGCCTCGCACCTCCAGAGTTGGGGACTCGATTTCCACCTCCACCCTATGTTGGAATTTCCAAATTGTTCATAGTGTGTGAATGGGTGTGTCTGTGTGTGTGTGTGTGTGTGTGTGCAATTGCGCCCTGCAATGGGT
Source organism: Ictalurus furcatus (assembly GCF_023375685.1). NCBI lineage: Eukaryota > Metazoa > Chordata > Actinopteri > Siluriformes > Ictaluridae > Ictalurus > Ictalurus furcatus. The sequence goes on along the minus strand of NC_071262.1, from coordinate 24,478,420 downwards.
TAGTACCCCGTCCAGGGTGTACCCCACCTTGTGCCCCGAATCCCCTGGGATAGGCTCCAGGCTGGATGGATGGATAGCTATTAAGTTGAAATAATGATATAGCGCTTCAATATTTTTTTTCACAACTTATGGTTCAGAGCTTCCATATTATGTCCTTGATTTAAGGAACTATCTCTAAGGTTACAGAATTATTACAGGGAAGTTGTTGTTAGAATAATATGCTTCCTTTCTCTAAAAAGCAGGGGTGTGTGACTGACTCAGTGACGCAGACAAGGCATTTAAGGGATTAATAATACACCTCAGAGACATGTAAACACATCTTCAGTGTGGACGACATAATATATGTTAAAGTCTGTCTAGTGGTAGGCAGGGATTAGTCAGAAAGACAGGATGGATCTGTTTTAGTACAGACTTGTCCAAGGGCACCGCAAGGTCACTCAATGACTCTTCTGGGGTGGATCAAATTAAATGTGCCCCATAAACTTTTTATTATGAGAATGGTGTCATACCGGCTTTTACAGCACCAGCTATCAACAAACGGCCTGCCATAATGCTCCGCTCAATAATTCATAGTAAGTCCTTTTTCATTTTTGTTGTCAGACATTTTTGTTTTGTTCCTTGTTGACATGCACACACTGTCCTCTGGGACACGCTTCTCAATTCATGCCCAGTCAGATGAAGACAATAAGAGGCAAAATGGCATGCAAAAGCCTGTCTCTTCAGCTTTTTCGTGGTAAGCTGAGTTCACATATTCTGCTGCGTACAGCACAACAAAACATACTACATGTCCTGACTAATAACAAGTGACATGAATGGCACTGACCTTGCACGTGTTGTTTAGATTATTCCTGACTAACTTTTGTTTCTCTTTTCGGCAGTGCATTTTAGTGGTGTCAATTTTTTGAAAGGTCATCCACAATTTCAGCTTAATTTCCTAATGCTTGCATTGTGTTGCAAAGTAGAGTCAAATGAGATTTATTAACATTTGGCATATTTTCCCACATTTTATGCATGCCACTATGATATATGATTGTTGAGGTATGGAGTGTTTCTTAGGAGACATCTGTGGGGGAATATTGGATGATTTATATCAATGGTTGTCAGACTATAAGCCACAGCTTCCCTGCAGACCATAGTTAATATTTGTTTAACTGGAAAATCTTGCCATATATTGTCTGGAAACAGGGGCTGAGACAATTACAGTTGCAGCTCACCTTTCTTTAGTGAGAGCAATGCAGATATATCCAAAATGTCAGGTAGTGTCAGTGTCAACATTTGTGGGTCAGGTCATGAACAAACATACTAAACTAAGCAGAGCGAAACACGTAAATCTAGAAGCAGGCAGAGAATTGAAAACCAGGATCATAAACACTCGGTAGAGTCAGATGCGCAAGGACAAACTGAGGATTACTTCACAAACTTAGAATGAATTCAAAGTTGGTTCTCAATTCTAAGAAACACAAAGGACGGACTTGCATTCTCGTGAAGACGTGAATTGCCATGCTACCTCGGAAGAACGAACTCAGAAGGACAGGAGGACATAGAACACGTCTTTGCGAGAACTGAAATGTGCTGCAATCTTCCTGTTGCGCAATGGACCATCCCAAAAGTTAATTAAGCATGTTTTAATGTAGCTCTCTGTTTGAAACTGTGACCTCATGTTAACTAAAACCTAAGGTAACTTGTTTCCTGTTACCTCAGCATGGAAGCTAGTGTAGTTTAATTAAACTACTTCTGAGGGATTAATTACTTTTCAACAACCTCATATATGTCTCAATATAAAAAATATATATAAAATCATTCTTTTTAGATACATATTTAGATTATTGTGTTAGTTATGGGTCAGGCTTCCGTCTTCCATCATTTTTGCTGCACTGACTTCTGGGACTTCAAGCGGGTTCAGTGAGCTCAGGTCTGCATCCGATACATCCTCGATATCAAGAACACATCCGGCTAATTTCATGCGTCCCTGATACTTGAGTTCTTGACTGTTGGAATCACGGCACTTCGACAGTGAATGATGACATAGAACAAGTATACAAGGATGCAAGTTTGCTTAAGAACGCATATTAAGAAATGGCTACTGTCTCTTTTAAAGTATGATTGTGTGTGACTGGGAGCAGGTGTCTGTGTGTGATCAGAAGTCAGGTGATTGGGAGCGGGTTAGCGGTGGTGGATTCTGGGATGTGTAGTCCTGAGTGGCCATGTTTGTAGGCCATGGTGTTTTCAGGGAATTGGAGTTCGCTGCTTGTGTGGACCTGACAAATATGATATCATTTTGAGTATGTTCATATTTTCTGAAAAAAATTAATTGGGCAAAATCAAATCAACTAAGTGATTTATTATACACAGTTTATTAGAGAGTTTTAATGTCAAGTTGACTTCAACAGCCAGGGAACTAGGATTTTTTGTTGGCCAGAGATTCCTTTATGAAAGTTTCCAGGGGGGAATAATTGGAACATTATAACTATATGATGGGGGCATGGTGATTTAGTCTTTAGCATGTTTGCCATGCACTTCCAGGGTTGGGGGTTCGATTCCTGCCCACACCCTGTGTGCGCAGAGCTTGCATGTTCTCCCCGTGCTTTTGGGGGTTTCCTCTGGGTACCCCAGTTTCCTCCCCCAGGACAAAGACATGCATTGTAGGCTTATTGGCATTTCCAAATTGTCCATAGTATATGAATAGGTGTGCAACTGTGTGTGCGATTGTGCTCTGCGATGGATTGGAATCCCATCCAAGGTGTCCCCTGCATTGTGCCTGAGTCCCCTGGGATAGGCTCCATGACCATGACCCTGTGTAGGATAAATTGTACAGAAAATCGATGGATGCATAACTTTATATGGCTGGGGGTGTAAACAAATGCCACTATCTGTGTTTGTATCTGCATAGAACTCCAAATATCCCATATCGGTATCATCTCACTTCAGTGTTGCTTTGAACTGAGTTCTCTTCTCCACTGATTTCCCTACGTAAAAAGATACACTGGTGCAGAAATAAAATCTATCAATTGATGTTCAACTTTGCTCACATTAGAGAGGTATAAAGTTAACATTAATATCTTTATTAGGGATGCACTGGCAATGTTCAGCTGAAAATTATCCAAAATGAGAAAAAAAAAAAAAAAAAAAACTGAACATTTTTTTTTGTTAAATACAACCTACAAATGTATTAAATAAACCTACAATGAAGTCTTATATCTAACACTTTATAATTAATTGTAATGGTAATGATAATTTTAAGTGAATAAAACCATTGTTTGTTTCCTGATTTCCTATGCCAGTCAGTACAGACATGTTCAGACAGTGAAAATGTTGACTGTGTGGAAGCATTTCATGGTTTCTATAAAAGACATTAGACAAGCAATTTGTAAAAGGAGTACAGTATACAGAAAATGTACTATATTGATTATTTATTTATTTATTTATTCATTTACTGCATTTACCCTCATGCCTCCCCACATATTACTCACACAAAGGACAGGACTATGCATTTTTACACTTGGGTTTGGCAAGTCTTCCATATTATAACACTCATTCTCACATGGCTCTTTTTTATTGCATTTTATTAGCAATTTAATAATAGGCAATACAAGCCTGGGCAAACGGGATGACTTGTTTGGGATGCATGTGTTTTTATACATATATGCTGAAGTAGTTTGAGTATTGACAAGATTGGCGCTTGGGATTTTTGGGGGTGCAGGTTCCCAAAAACTGGGAAGTAGGTTTCATGGGGAAAAAGTTTGAATATGGGGGGCTGGACGTAACGCTGAAATGCTAGATTTGTTTTTTTTTATAAAGCACTTAAATGCTCATATCTAATTACTTTTCATTGGTTAAATATTTGTAACACAAAGTCAGATGTAAAGAGAATTGTTCATTTAAAACACTAGCTACATGAATCATTAAGAACAGTTAATGCTAGTTAATGTAGATAGCCACAGTACATGTTGAGATGTGGGTGCCATCCTGTGAGGATTGCTATTTTTGCTGGTGAGTTGAAGAATACACCAACTGGTGAGTTGAAGAATATAGAAAAAAAACATTCCATTGTCCAGTTTTCTCACTGGATGACAATGGGACCTACTGTGGCAGTTCTTGATGCAGCAGCACTGCCCTACCATGGTGACGTTTTCCAGAATCACGACAGAAAATGAAAATACACAGTTTCCAACTCATAGCTCCAACTCACCAACAGCAGGAGTGATCCTCACATAATGGTGACCCCATCCCAAAACTCCAACATGTTGTGACATGAACTAGCTGGCTAACTGGTAGCTATCCATAGAATTTACAAGCTCGTCCTCCTCAGTCTTTTCTACTCCTATGACCTGCTGTTCATCCTCCTCTGTCCTCTTCCTCTTAAAATATTGTAGGATGCTCATCTCTGTGTGAACATTTTGACTAACATTACCATGAAATCATTTATGGACATGTAGCAATGGCACATACACACAATTTTAGTGTGCTTGCTAGCTTGCAAATGTATGCATATTTGACGGTTTCATAGGCTAAATAATTATTTTGACAACAAAATTGTCGATCAAAACCAGCAAACAATCTGCAATCTCATGGGCTGAAATATCTATGATATCCTACCTCAAATACAAAATGGTAAATATTTCATCTATACATTAGTGTGCTCAAGAGCGTCTGAATGCTGTGTTGTAACGTCCCTCACCTCAAGACATAAGCAATTTTTTCCATGGATGGTCATGGAATATTTGAGTCATCTCCAAATTAATCCATTCTGCATTCATTGTGTAAGAGTAGTCACCTCTTTGAAAATCTATAGCAGGTTTTGCTTGTTACCTTGCAGTGACAGACACTTTGCTCTCGTCAAGCTTGGTAACAGGTAAACGGTTCAGTGAGCCCTAGCTACTCGAGTCTGACCCCTGCGCTTATTATAGCGAAAGTTCTGTTTTTTTTTTTATATTGAATTATGCTTCTAAAAGTTGCGGAATGGGTTCATTTGGAGACTGTCCAACTCAGAAATACTCGGAGACAGGCAGGCGACACGAAATAATATTTGAGAGTAGGAAAAAGTGGGGGTGGCCAAAACCTAGATTTTAAAATGTGGGGAGGACTTGTCCCCCCCATGTATAATGGTTCCTATGCCCATGGGATTTTGTCAAGGTTTTTTTCACCATAAATATTGCAAAGAAATACCAGTAGAGATAAAGGAAAATAGGAAAAGTAAAAAGCCCTAGGTAACAGGTGCCAGTTTATAGACAATAGCACCATTGTGTGTCATTTGAGTGTAATACTTTCAGAGCAGTTATGTGTGATCAAATGACAGGCAGTAGTACTGACTGTCTGTTCCATGTTACATGTAGAGAGGCTGCCAGGCCTTTTTTTTTTTTTTTTAAAAAAAAAAGGGGACCATCATCTCAGTTTTCCAGATGTCCTTTGCAATACTAAAAAAGTGCCTTCACCATCTCCAGCCAAAATTGTTCGACCGCTGCAACTTTGCCACTATGAAGGTTTATAACTACCACAATAACCTCAGATGGGCTACAAAATATTAAAGAGTTCACCATTTAATCCAAATATTACAAGTCCAGTTCCGGATAATACCACAGTCATCCATGGCCAGGAGTCCAAAAGAGCAAAACTGGCCATGCTTGCTGTATAGGCGGTATGGCATACTCTCTCGACCCTGTCAATCACAACGCGTGATCTTTTATCCCCCTCCTGAGGTGCCAAATGCTAGAACATCTCTGAGACCACCTTTAAAAGCCTTTCAAAGTCCTTCTTCAACTTGACAGCTTCCCTTACCACTGCTATCCACGAGCATGTCCTCATGACAGGCACTGAAATCCTTTCAGCCACAGCTATTTGCAGCTGCCTCTATGATTGAGGACCTCAACATTGAGCCCATTCAGATTCAATGTTCTTGACATCATTTGGTACAGGGTAGATGTTCTTAAGGAGGTAGGAGATTTCTCACACTGAAGCTCCTGCCAGATGCTTTCAAGCAATCCAGATGGATCCCCTGGTAAATCTGGCAAGTGAGTGGTGACATGTGCAATGGATCCAACTTAGCATGAAGTCTTATAATACAATCACAAAATCGATCAGTGACCTTTGGCCCAAATCGCCACTTATTTCACTGCCTGGGTTCAAATCCAGGAGGCTGAAAAATCACACCCCTCCAAGTACAGGTGCATCTCAAAAATTACCTGGTAAAAAGTAACTGGTTTGCTGACCATGGTATTACTATGCTTAATTGGCCAGCCAACTCACCTGACCTGTATTGTCAAGAGGAACATGAGAGACACCAGTCCCAACAATACAAATGAGCTGAAGGCCATTATCAAGGCAACCTGGGCTTCTATAACACCTCAGCAGTGCCACAGGCTGATTGCGTCCATGCCATGCCACACTGAAGCAGTAATTCATGCAAAAGGAGCCCTGATCAAGTATTAAGTGCAAAATTAACATACTTTTCAGAAGATCGACATTTGTGTATTTCGAGATACTGTATTTTTGATTTTCATGAGCTGTAAACCATAATCATCAAGATTAAAACAACAAAAAAAAAGTCTTGTAACAGTTCATTTTGTGCTTAATGAATGTAGAATATATTAAAGTTCCACTTTTTGTATTTTAAATTATGGAAAAAAAATGAACTTTTCCATGATATTCTATTTTTTGTTTTTTTTGGTGCACCTGCATCTGTACCACAATGAAATCCCCCCTGTTGTACAGTACTATAAAGTCAGTTGGATGTAACATGTCATGGTATCCTCTGAAACAGGTAAATAGGCAACCTGATCCAGTTTCTCCAAGATAGCTGAATACTTCGAACTGCTGTTTGGTGCTACACAAACAACAGTCAGAATTTTCCTTCCTGAGACTTAAAATCTCACAGAAGCAAGCCTATTCTCCACTGGGAATACACCAACTAGAAAGCCTTCAGCTTGGGACTGGTGAATATCATCACACCCGCCAGTGGGAACTTTAGAGTAGGTGTCATGAATCCCCACAAGACATGGTGAGTTTTCAGCATGTGTTTTGATATGTTTTTGTTTTGGCTTTGGTCCTGTCTTCACTGCTGTCTTAACATTTGTTTATTCCCCAACTATGTATACCTCTTCTCCATTTAAAACCTGATTAGTTTGTCTATTTATATCCTATTGAGTCTTTTATATTGTGACATCTCATGTTTTCCTTTGCTTTCTGTTTTCCATTTTTCTGAATTGTGCCTCCCTTTTTAAAAAAAAAACAACAACATTTTTAGGATCTCCTTGGTTCAATGCTGCCTGCATGTGTATTGACCATTGGATTGTACTAATACCATGATGCTTGGATTAAATAAAGAAAATGCTGACTTTGCATGCTTATATCCACCTTCTAATCAACACACATTACAGAAGCAGAAAGACTAACTCAGTCAAAAGTTTGGTAATAGAACTTGAACTGTGTGTGGATGTAAGGTCGACTATATCTAGTCCATACCTTTTTTTTATTTTTTTATCTCACACACTAACTCAGGCTCCCCATTCTCAGAGGCAGTTTAAACATTGCATGGGCCTAGTCCTTCTAAGATTGTCCATCACATGTCTTCCATCCAACTGGCATTACACCTGACCCCCACCCTTCATTTTGCAGATAGTGACCCTACAAGGCTCCACATTGCCATTTTGGGCTGTGCCTAAACGGGTTGTCCAGTTCGCACTCACATGCAAAATCACATTACACATCATGTTTTTGATGGTTAATCTTATCCCTAAAACTATAGTATTGGGAGATTTTCTGAAGGCATTCCTTTGGGCAAGTTTTTTTTCTTTCTTCTGTTTTATATATTTCACACATTTTGTAGTCCATAGACAAACTAAAAATGCAGGGGCAATTTTTTCTGGCTCTGGAATGAAGTATTGATCAACAGCAGATGTCTTTCATATGCAACATTTTGTGCCATATGATAGTGAGCTGTAGCAGAGAGTCCTCATTAAGAGTAATGACACGATATGGAGGATGAATGCCCTTGGCATCATATCATCACTGGAATACTTCATACTCCTGATAGAGGAGCTTCCTAGAATAAACTTGGAATCATATTAACTTGTACAGTATATGTATGAAGACTCATATCTGATGATTTTTCCCTCAAGCGGTG